>NC_051119.1:1441036-1656772 GCF_014839805.1 Manduca sexta
GGCCTATGATCGATTTTAAAATTCCTTTTAGCTCTATCGTTATTTATAGCTTGACCAGGAAAATAAAAAACTTCCACATGTTTTGGTAAAATATTAAACTAATTTCATGAACTGTCAACGTTTACTTTTAAAAGGAAAACAAAAGTGGTCAGTCCAAAGTAGGTTTTTTATTTCCACGGCTTGTTGAGCTTGTTCCTCGAGGAAAAGTAACTTATCAATAAAATGACTTGCACTTTTTGTAATTGTAGAAACGATACATAAAATTCGTTCTTCAGAAAAGATTACCAAGATGAAATTGTCAAAGAATATTTCTCCGTCAGGCTTGCTGAAGATATGTTAAGTCTACCAACCAGCATTAGGCCAGCGTGTTGAACTAAGACCTAACTCCTCTCAGTAGTAGAGGCTTGTGCTGCAATGAGATAATATAGAATACAGGACTTGTATCATTATATAATTCTACAGTGAGTTGAAAGTCCTAATCAGTGAGAGTACGACACACATTTCCGCAAGTCAGCAACTCTCTTCTGATTATGTTGATATCACGTGCGTCCTCGTGTTGTGTAACCGCGTGCTCATAATGATAACTCATAATTGCTAATGAGTCAGTCGTCGCGCGCGTGCCTTCTGTTTACTAATACTGTTATTTCGCGCATGTGTGTTTATCTTTATTAAGGTTCCTTAACTCAAAAGGAACCCTTATATGATTACTTTGACGTCTGTCTAGATTCTAGACCCTTTTCGCAGGAATGATATTTAGATGTTTCAAGTTTAATTTATCAAATACTTGGGTCAACTGACTGTTACAGCTGTGATAAAATCAAACTTGTATGTCATCGTGATCAAAAGTATGAACATTCATGTCACATATTTTGCTATATCGCAGGGGAATCAAAACCTATAGTATACTTCCCGTTGACCTAGAACCGTAAAATTTAGCAAGAAGCAATGTCTTACAGCAGATGTAGAGGAAGAAATCTGAAAATAGTAAATATGTAGGTACTTTAATAAAAAAAATTATAGTTTGTACAAAACCCTTGGTGTGCGAGTCCAACTTGCACTTGTTCGGTTTTTTTCACTAGGCAAAAAATTCTTTTAAATAGTTGCATGGTGTTTGGGAAAGAAGATTTATTGGTATTTTCCAGAAAAGAATTTATTTATGTATATAATTACCTATGTTATCAATGATTAATTATGAAAGTTGCAACAAAATACAACCGTTCTGATGTAATGTGTATACAATTCTATTAACTTTACGTTGTTAGTTAAACTTTTTTCCTTTGAATCAAAATATCTCTTAAAGTTAACCTCAATACATTTTTTTTGTAGAACTCTGCGCCCCACTCTCGTCCCCCCTATCCAGGACAAGGGTATTTTCTTATCCTCTTTTTTCTCTTTTTCTATTTTTATTTTATTTATTTTAAACTTGTCTCTATTTATCTTTAATACATGGTTCTATCTAAAAACCTCAATACATTTGTATTTTATCTCTATAAACGCTTGAAACTTTCCTTTCAATAATTCCACAGAAAACACTCGCTTTCCCGAAACAAAAGTAGGGCATTTCGAGTTAGAATTCTAGTGAACGCTCAAACCGATTTCCTCAAAGTTGTCGACCGCGCCGCTCCCGCGCTCTCCGCCACGTCGATGCGACCTTGGCCTTGTTCCATTACCGAGAACGAGTCAAGAGGTCAAATTCCGCTTAACTCATAACAAAAATGGACACGGAGACGAGAGACAGTGGAGTGTGGGCATTGTCTAGTAAATGATTGACTGAATATTTTGCGTTGTTTATCAATTATCGTTCGCTTAACAGTGAAGGAAAACATCACGAAGAAACCTAAGAATTTTACTAGAGAATCGAAGTTATGTGAACCGTTTTTTTGGTTTCGCGGAGAAAGTACCTTAAGACTACCGCCCAGCCTTCGTGGGGGGCGACTGAACGATTATGTTGGGGTCACCGTGCCTAACGACCTGTTGTTGATCCGGATTTGATGTTGACCTTCGGGCGAACGCCGGGCCGAGTCCCTAACCTATATACAGCGCACGGCATACCAACTAAAACTCCGCGGTGGCCCTCTTCGGCGCATTAGGGACGGCTGCGGGCTTCTTCTGAAGGAAGTATCGCCTAATGCGGACCGTCTCCTATGAAGTTATGTGAATCCTGCCAACCAGTACCAGGTAGTTTGGTGGACGAAGCTTTACACCATCTTAGTCGAAGAGGAGGCTCGTCCGCAATAGAGGTTATCACTGTAGAATTAAATTCTGTTTGGACAGGTCTTGCGATTTGCGAGTTACGTGCTAGCAACTGGGTCATGATAAAATGAAGATAAGGTCGGAATCTATCACATAGATATTAAATTGCGTATCATTGTTGTTATGGCCTCTGGTACAATATTGTGCAATAATGCTTAATATTGTTAAACTAATCATATATTATCTCTTTTATATATACACTATTTATTTATTACTTTGAATGACGATATGAGCTTGCTTTTCGCCTGATGGTAAACGATATTACGACCGCCGATAAACAGTATCTAAACACCATCCAACACCTTGAATTACAAAATATTGTTTGGTCTTCCAATGCGCTCGCCATCCTGAGACATAAGACGTTATGTCTAGTCCAGTAGTTACACTAGCTACAATGTCTTTCAAACCGGAAAACAACAGTGACTACACACTGCTGCTTGACGGCTGAAATAGACATTGCGGAGGTACGTACCCAGGCGGACTCTCACATATGGGAGACGTACCACCAGTAAAGTTATATAGTTTACATGAGCTGTTTATTTGAATCATCTGGGTCCGATTCCCAAATTCCCGTTAAGATTTTCCCATGATTCGCCCTGGAACCTGGAATCTGTAGAGTTGACGACAGACAGGCAGCAGAAAGGTTCTTGATTGAAGGCGTACTGGCAAGTGCATCGTGGGACATCCTCCTACAAGGTGGATAGACGCTGTCGTAAAGGTCGATAAAATCAACTGGATGCAAGCCGCTTTTAACAAGTTGGAAATCTTCGGAGGAGTCCTATGTTCAGCAGTAGACTTTGAAGACAGAAGAAGAAGGCGGTCGGTCCAAAAGCTAATACGTCATTTTTTCAATATACAATACAGACCCTGTATTACGTGCTATCACATTGCCGGTACTGGCTTCTACTACTGAGAAGGTCTACGTCAGGTCCTCCACGATGGCCTAATACGGGTTGGTAGACTTCACATACCTTTGAAATTCTTATGGAAAACTCTGGAAGGTTTCCTTTATGTTTTTACTTTAGGCTCGTGATAATTGACGAAGAACTGCGCTGAACTGTTGTTTAAAGAGCGTAAAATAATATCTATTTCAAGGCAAGATCTGATCTCTGCCCCTCGCTTCACACGTGGTGTTACATTGTATGCGCACACGCGCGGTCAACGGCCTGGCACTAATCACTACGTATAGGCTATTTTCTTTATTAACTTCTGCTTCTTCTTCTCAGTTAAACACTCCTAGCTGAGTAGTTGACAATTACTATCTTTATCGACAGTAATTATCCAAATTGTTATTTTTGCCAATCTACGATGTTTTGGTTGAGGTGATTCTTATTGCTTTTAATTAAAAGAAGTGCTATGACAATTGCTTTTATTTTTTCAGTACTTACATTATAAAACTGTATATGTTCTGTAACTAAAATACTTTTGTGTATTCTTAAGAATCAATTAGTTAATCTAGTACCATATTGGCTATTCTTACCGTTAATCTACATTGTTTTGTTCTAATTGCATATTGTAGCTTATCTAGACTATTAATTTAGTAACGCGTTGTCTAATTCTGCCATTAAAATCATGAGATCAATTATGAATTATAATAACAGAAAAGTGAAATATAAAATCTTGATGTTTTCTAATTCAGTTCTAGATATCATTTAGTAGTGACGCTAACCATCAGACGAGTAACCAGCTCGTCATTAAACTCGGCAGTGGATATATTGATTGCCGTTACACTATCTTTGAAACCTCACACACCCCCAACGAATGACCTTTGGATGTATCTGCAAAATGATAAACAAGATTACATGATAACATCCATAACCATCAAAAATATACTCTATCACAATTGAATAAGATGTAAATTACAATAAATCGCAATATTCATGGGAGCTTGTATGGTTTATCGTACTTTGTTGAAAATGTTGGGATGTCCCTGAATAGCTGCAGGAAAGCCGATATTATGAACCTTATCAGGGTATTATACGGCTTTATTTTATTAGTTTTTGAAAAGTCCCTAAAACTTGACCTTGTATAACAAATATTCCACGATGCATTTTTGTTTTTTATTAACCATCACGCTTTTACTCTTTTCAGAGGTAGGCACAGCTATAACACAGCCAAAATTCGCCAACTACATAAATAACTCAAACTCCGGGTTGAAATTGAGCAGAAAAACCTAACATAATCACGACCTATGATGGAACTCAAAACCTCAGCAGTAGGGAACGCGTGCGCAATACAACTACGCTATGAGAAAATCTCTAAAGAAAACATTAATAAATTGTTGGTGACTTGTTCTTGTCTGCAATACATTTTAACACTTTCAGTCTTACTTATAAAATTGTTTGAGCGTTAAGAGGTGGTTAAGAATTGCTTAAATAGCTGTCAAAAACATCACCGGTTCCTATAAACCTTAAGAGGCAAGATGACGGGCTTTGACTTACAGCTGATCGAGTAAATTTGTGTTCTAACTAACCATAGCTTTGCGTTTTTTTTTTTAAGTAAAACTGTTTATGGCTAGAGATTATAAAGCTTATTTTGCTTTAAATATATTTTATCACGCGGAAGTGTAAATCGATAAGACAAGTGGCTTTGTATTGTATTACTATCATTAGAACCAATCAATACTAATATATAAAGCTGAAGAGTTTGTTTGAATGCGCTAATCTCGGGAACTATTAAACCGATTTTGTATAATGTTTTATGTTTACGCGAATGTTAGACATAAAAAAAAATATTGTAGGGATTTGATCAAGGTTTTTGTATTGTCATTTTCTCTCGATATTTCGAAGACTGTAGCCTCTGTGAACACAAAGTATCGATAAAAATAATGGCATAAGAACGCGTAAAATGTCTACCAAACACTAATAAGTTTTTGGAGACTACTTTCATTTGTTGGTAGGTATTCTAGACTTGAAAATTCCTTCAATAAAATACGTCCAGAAAATTTGAAACTAGCTTATACTCGCGCGTGAAGAAGTTCCTCGGGGATACAAGAACTGCTTTGTTCCCGAGATAAAATGAAGTCTATATTTTAAGCGACGATAGCCTAGTTGGGTGTGGAACGGACTGCCAAGACGAATATCTGCAGGTTCAAATCCCAAGGGCACACACCTCTGACTTTTCTAAAAATCATGTGTGTATTCTTTGTGAATGTGCTCCTATTGGTCATAGCGTGATGATATATAACTAAGAGCACTCCACAAACAAAGGGCTATCCAACGCAAAAATATTTTTTCAGTTTGGGCCGGAAGTTCCTGAGAATAGCCATTACTGCTCCGCTCCTAATGGGTATAGCGTGATGATATATATATATAGCCTATAGCGCTCCACGAACAAAGGGCTATCCAACGCAAAAAGAATTTTTAAGTTTGGACCGGTATTTCCTGAGATTAGCCATTACTGCTCCGCTCCTAATCGGTATAGCGTGATGATATATAGCCTATAGCACTCCACAAACAAAGGGCTATCCAACGCAAAAAGAATTTTGAAGTTTGGACCGGTATTACCTGAGATTTTCCATTACTGCTCCGCTCCTATTGGGTATAGCGTGATATATAGCCTATAGCACTCCACGAACAAAGGCCTATCCAACGCAAAAAGATTTTTTCAGTTCGGACCGGCAGTTCCTGAGATTAGCGCGTTCAAACAAACAAACAAACAAACAAACATACTCTTCAGCTTTATATAATAGTATAGATTATGCCCACACATGGAGCGCATGCGCAATATACCACAATGTTATCTTTGACCAAATTTCCATGTATATCAGAATATTAATAAAGATTATTCGGCGCTATAAATAGACAAAGTTCGGTAAATCATGACATTAAAATATAATCGCATTATTCCTTAAGATAATTATCATAAAACCTATAATCCCCTATCAATAAAGCTATTAATGGACATTTAACACGAAAACGTTATCTGTTTAATACTTTTATGTTTTCATATGAGTAATAGTATTTTTTTTAACCTGGCACGTCAGTGATTTGCAAGTATATTTCCAAACGAAGTCAGTAAAGAGTTATTATGTATACATATTATATAATAAAGTCTCCAAAATCTGTCTGTCTGTATGTGATCGATTTTCTCAAAATCTACTGAGCGGATTTTTGTACGGTTTTTACTCAATGATAGTGCAATTCTTGAGGAAGGTTTAGGTTCATAGTACATTACGGTGTTATGTAAATTGACTGAAATATGACGATTACTGTTGTTCCTCCTTTGTATCTGTCTGCCTGTGTTAACGCGATAAACTCAAAATCTACTCAAGGAATTTCGATGAAATTTGGTATGAAGATTGAGACCTTGGTAAGGATATAGGCTTTTTATCCTTGGGCAATAATCCGGCCTTTTATCACGGAAAACTTTTGCACGCGGCCAAAGTCAAAAAGTTAATTATTAAATAAAAGAAATATGGCTTGCTGGCGGTTGGATGCTCGTATTCACCGGGATAGCGAACACACATAAGATATAGAACTCGCCATAGTAGCGCACGTAAGTGCGTCGTGCTCCGGGATTAGCTATTTTTTTTATTGCTATGAATGACGAGACGAGCTTGCCGTTCGCCTGATGTTAAGCGATACGACCGCCCATAAACAATAGAGACACCATCCAACACCTTGAATTACAAAGTATTGTTTGGACTTCCACTGCGCTCGTCGTCTTGAGACATGAGATGTTAAGTCTTATTATGTCCAGTAGTACACTGGCTACAATGTCCTTCAAACCGGAATACAACAGTGACTTCACACTGTAGCTTGGCGGCAGAAATAGACAATGCAGTGGTACCTACCCCGGCGGACTCTCACATATGAGAGACCTACCACCAGTATTCTGATCCGGATATAGCAGCCTGTGTTTATCGAGATCGGAATAATCTTCCATCAGTCGATGCCATCTAAACTCCATTCCACTTACCATCAAATACCTACAACTGTATGTTGGTGGTAGGATGGTTTATATCCGCCCGGATAACGACCGCCATTCGCATCTTCATATTTATGATTAAAGCATATGGTAGTTAATATAATTAATGGCCATTATGAAACGTTATTTAATGTTACAATTAACGCAATTTATGTGTGAATTCTAAACAATATTATACGGCTTTTTCCTCAATATCATTAGTACATTCCCACAGTGTCATCACATAATAATTACTAAGACTATGTTTACATTTTTTATTGCAGTAGTTAATTTATTCTGGTTGTTGTTTTAACATTATTGAGTTTTATCTTGTAATGTGCGAGGTTTCATCATCTTACAATTGTCTGCGAAGTTATTTTCTACGCAGTGTCCAATGATTGCACCATTCGCGTGTTTTTGTCAAAACTATAAATATCCGTATATTTCTTGCGATAAATGTCTACTCTATGATGAATGAATGAATCCCTTCTAATCGAATTTTGACCACGGCGGCCAATCTCTACGGAGATCAGTCACGCAGAAGGTAGGGCACAAGTGTGTGCGCAATACACAAGCACACTCTGTTCCTTCACTCTCATAGTCCGGTGAGACGGCAATTCGACATGACCGGTGAGAGTTCAGGCGCAGGACCAACGGCTTGCCGTGCCTTCCGAGGCACGGTGGTACACGGTTAACTTCCTGACTCCGAGCTGTGACTGAGTAATGTTTTTAAGAAAGAATAACCCAGACACAATTATTTTGGCCTGACCCGGGATTCGAACCCAGGACCTCAGCGCGGTAGTACTTGTACCGTGGACAATTACAACTACGCCACCGAGGCAGTCGACACAACAGTATTGGTCGATGTTACAACCACAATATAAATAATTAACAAAAACATAAATATTATTGTATTATCATGCTCAACTCAGTAACTCTATGCCTGTACTTTTATTATACATACAAATATTTATACGGACTTTCTGATTTATAATAAAAAGATTAGGAATTCATTAAATATAGAAAAGAAATTATGAAGTCGTATCTAAAAGCCATATTGCATTTTTTAGTAATTTGTTGCAAACATCATACGACGGATGGCCTTGTATTCAAACGATAAACATCCTTATAATACTGTCCCACTTTACGGGAGCATTTCATGCATCATTATGCAATATAAACATTGTTTAATTGGAAGCGGCGATAGCCTAGTTGGGTGTGAAACAGACTGCCGAGACGAATTTCCGTTGGTTCAAATCCCAAGGGCACACCAGTGACTTTTCTGAAATTATTTGTGTGATCTTTTTGAAATATCGCTCGCTTAAAAGCGAAGGCAAACATCGTGCGATAACCTGCATACCTAAGAAGTTCTCTATAGAAATTTTGAAGGTGTGTGAAGTCTACCAACACACTATACCATGATAGACAGAGGCCTAATCGCTGTCAGTAGTAGACGAGGCCCGTGACCAGCAGTGCGACAGTATATTAACACGTGGCTGATAATATTATTATATTACTATTAATTGGAAGTATGTTGCTACCGCATTATCTGCTATTCATATGAAGGCATTGTGTTCCTACTTGGAGGGCAATGTAGATTTATTAAGCATTATGAGACGTTGTTTTTTTGTGAACACACATTGCCGCTTTTTATATAAAAAGGAAGCTAGAGTAACAACTAGAGTACATACCTACTTTCCGCCATATAAGTACAGGTCATTGCGTTACTAAATGAAACTACATACTCGTCTTCACCTTTTGATGTTGATGGATCACGGATGTTGTGCCAAAAATCATCCATTAATAATTAGTATTTTCGCGAAAAATCCTAATTGTAGTTTTCGGAATTTTTGATCATTTTGTAGTTTAATGCGAATACGGCGTGTGCGTGGATGTATATCTGACTGAAAGTATAATGTTGCCGCTGTAACGAATTCTCTTAGAATAGTAGTAGTTAGTGGCTTTAGGGCGTATAATATTAAAATGACTTATAATTAATATATATTTTGTTCGAAACTTACACTTTTTTATTTTTCTTCTACGGCTCAAGTAACTTACTGTAAAGTATTATTTCCAAGTAGATAAGTATGTGGTTTCATTTAGTAACGTGATGTCAAAATGACCCTGTATATTCCGTCCCATAAAGTGATAGGGAGCGAGGCTATTGCCATATCGGGCACAAATTCCAGACTCCGGGCTAATACTGAGAAGAAAAACCCAATATCACGTTGCCCCATCCAGGATGCAAACCTGGAACAGAGCGGAAGTCATAACATTTCGTCACTAGGCGGCGGTTTACTGCCGTTCTTTGGTGAGTCAGACTGTGTTTACAGTGCTGTTCCATCACAACAGTTTTTAATTTTGATATTGTTTATTTCATTTTCCAACTTGTCACAACGCGTTGATAAATAGTTGACACGTATATTTGCCAGTCAGTCGTTATCTATTTGCCAAAAACAAACGCACATGTTAGTAAAAACAAATATGCAAACGAACGATAATAGGCGTGTGGTTATGCGACGCAAAATACGAGTGTCTGGGACTTTGATTTACACAAAGAGTCCTAATATTATATAGAGAGGTCATTGGAAAGATTGTGTTAAAAAAAATTTGGGCTCATGCGATGGTTACTACTATACTTCATATTCTTTCAATATCATGATTTGCACGTTTTAGCATATTTTCTTGAAATATGTTGAATATGAATGTTATCTTTTTAACGTATAACTTAGTGGAAAAATTGACAGCATGAAGTATCATCTAATGGACGTAGAATAAAGATCAGGTTGAACATCGTGAGGAAAACTCGATATCCAAGAATTCTTTGTAAACATTTTGAAGGTATCTCTAGTCTTCCTACCCGCAGTAGGTCAGCGTGGTAGCAAAGGCCTATAGCCCTGCCTGAGCTGTAAATAATACATGACTGGTATTTTTTATTAATCTTAAAAAACATTGTGTTTTAACTGCAGCCATTACCCGATATAGAGATAACAACAGCAAGCAAACAGTTAGCAAATTCATGCGTACTTCCCCACTTTGTTGAGACAGACACGAGCCTTTCGCTCGTGCACAACTCTTGCGCAATGTGATCCGCTTGTTGTAACCTTGGAGGAGAAAGTGTGTGTTTATAGTGCAAGGTGTCGCGCATGCGCACAAAATAGCATCGAGTCAATACTTTGTTTTCATACAATTACTAAGAAACGGCCAAACTAATTTATACGGCTTTTCGTTGTAATACTTATATCAGCCCTGTATTATATACTGTCCCACTGTTGGACACGGGTCTCCTCTACTACTGATAGGGAATAGGCCTTAGTCCACCACGCTGGCATAGTGCGGGTTGGTAGACTTCACTCACCCTCGAAAATTCCTAATAGAGAATTTCTTAGGTATGCAGGTTTCCTCACGATGCTTTCCTTCACCGTTAAAGCAAGCGATAATTCACAAAGAATACACACATAATTTTTTAGAAGAGTCAGAGGTGTGTGCCCTTGGGATTTGAACCTGCGGACATTCGTTTCGGCAGTCCGTTCCACAACCAACTAGGCTATCGCCACTTTTTTTTGTGTAATACTTATTCTGTTTGAAATAAAACTGTTTTGTGGATTTTATATTATAATTTTTTCCCGAAGTTTCGAAGACTTTGCAGCCTTCATGGTCACGGGGCGGACTGAGGTGTTGGTAATCCGAAAAGTCAGTTACAATATCTACCATGATAAAATTTGCAAAATAGTTCATTTTGATGTCTAATATTCGCGTAAACATAAGAAATCATTACTTATTATGTTGTTGTGTTTGTTATTGTGTTCTAATATTCTTTCTTTCAAGGAATTGTTGACGTAATTAACAATACGTTAAGTTTATAGCATGAACTAATAAATTCAAATATTAATGCTTAACGGGTAATAACAGTCTATTGCGATAAGAATTGCACATATTTCAACCACATAATTATCCGTCCTATGATGTGATGGCAGATTAAAGCTAAACTATAGGGAAATCGGTTACTAACTCCCATATTCGTGGTGCTTCTTAACTAGTTTATCTAGTTGTAAACATCCCTATCCTTGAGGTTAAAATACCTCCTTAGTTCATATTGTCTCCTTCTTTGCTATGGAGTGAAGTGGACAATAAATATTTCCAACTCCTCCCTATTTTTCTATTTGATTAATTTCGTTGCGCGATAATGACATATTAGTTTTCCCTGAGACTCGGCGAGCTTCACCGCTCGGTGTCATAAAATGCGTGCCACTGCTGATCCTGGCTTACAGGAGTTGTAGTGGTGGGTGTGAGGGCGGGAAAGCCTCTGTAACACCAATATCGGATAACTTGAATCGAAATAGTCCTCGTCTTTAGAATGAAATCAACTACCCAAACATAAGCATAACCCGTCAGTAAACCAATGACCCGCTTTTATATAATTGACAATATACTAATTACGTAATTCACTGCTTCGATGGCGTTATTATAGTAAATACTGCAGTGCTGAGGTCTCAGGTTGAATCTTCGGGTTCGGAAAAATGATATTGGGCTTTTTTAGTATCAGCCCGGAGTCTGGAATTTGTGCCCGATATGGCGATAGGCTCGCCCCCTATCACATGGGACGGAATATACACGAAAAGTGGGTGCACCATTTGCGCCTCTGCCTACCATTTCGGGGACAAAGGCGTGAGTATGTGTAATTACATAATTTATCATCCATTAGCCGCAGTGCGAATCCGATTACGTTCCACAAAATGATGCATGAATTAAAACATTAATTAGTTCCACTGATATAATTGATATCAACGCAGTCCAAAACACGTCAATGTGACGGAAAAATGCCATCTCTGACGTGTGTCAGTGCGACAATACAAATAGTGGCATTTGGCAGATAAAAACATATTTACGCTTCCGAGAATGTTTTCTATACGTAATCTCGTGATGTAGAAATTTATTATCTTTTGTTCTAAAAATATAAAGTGATATATCGACCCCTCTGAATGCGAGGCGAAGGCAGGGCAACGTCCAGAATGGGGACGTCTCATACAAGTAAGTAATTAGAGCGTCGTATGGAAATTTATAAGCAAATAGATCAACTAAAGATTTATACATCTGCGGCCATTATAATTATATCGGCAGGCTATTGGATGGCTCCCGCCCTGTGGAATGGGGGCGTTTGAAGAATTCTACCACGGTATCCCCGGCCTGTCGTAAGAGGCGACTAATAGGAGCCACGAAGGGGGTCGTCGGCGGGCAGCAGGAGGCTGTCCGCCCTAGTGCATTTTTGTGCGTCCTTGCACATTTTTCGGTTGACCCCCGGGATGAACGGCAGTGTGTAGTTGGCCTCATGCTGCCGTAGACGCCGAGGGCGTCCTTCGGTGCGCGGGGGCTTCTGAGCCCCCCCATAGGAGACGGGCCGCAAGGCGGCACCGCGTAGGGGCGGCTGTGGACGAAGACTTAGACACTTCCGTCAGAGGAAGCCCGCAGCCGTCCCTAATGCGCCGAAGAGGGCCATCGCGGAGTTTTAACTGGTAGGCCGTGCATAGGTTAGTTGTACTCGGGTTAGGGACTCGGCCCGGCGGTCCTCATCAAATCCGGGCGGCTCAACGCCGGGCCGTTAGGCACGGTTACCCCAGCATAACCGCTCAGTCGCCCCCCACGAAGGCTGGGCGGTAGTAATAAAGGACTTTCTCCGCGAAACCAAAAAAAAAAAAAAGGCTATTGGATGGCTCGCTCTTCTAGTGTAGGTGCACTATTGTGTGACGTAAGAAAAATGAATGCTATATCCGAGACAGCGGGAAGTGTTTCCCAAAAAAAAACTGCCGGCTATTGTCACGTCCAAAGTGCGCTCGTACTTTCATAAATAAATTTGGCTATATAAGTCACATAAAATGCATTGAGGCAGAAGCGAGACTAGTGGTTACCCAGACTTAGTTCGAGTTATAAATGCCCGTCCGTTTCTAGTCACCGTGGCCGAAATCAGAAGAAATTAGTACTTTATACGGACAAATACGAGCACAGCGTAGTGTCCCTATTTTTTTTTTCGTGGGAAAAATCGGTGTTTTCCTACCACCTCTTGGAGGATCAGTGGAATGGTTATGTTGGTTACACCGGTCTTACGGACCAATGTCGGCACTCGGGAGTATAGCATCATCCGAGCGAGCATTGGACCGAGTCCCTAACCCCTGTATTCCCTACACCGACATACCAACCAAAACCCGCGGTGGCTTTCTTTGGCGCATACGGGATGGCCCCGGGGTATCTTGTTGCACTGATAGCTGCTTGGAACCGTCCCGTAGTGTCCACACTGCTTCTGATGTTAAGCCGAATAGTGTCCAGATAGTTTCGACTGACGAGAGATGATTATTCAAAACAATTACTCCGGCGGGTTGTTGACATTAGCTAATTAAATTGCCAGCACGATGATACCACACTGAAAACCCATAACAATTAAGGGTTTTCCAAGGACCCAAATAACCATTCCTGTAATGGCGTTGCACCCATAATGTATTTTTATTGTGTTTTTGGAATTTTAAATCATCACTACATAGTATAAAAACAAAGTCGCTTTCTCTGTCCCTTTGTACGCTTAAATCTTTAAAACTAGGTACGCAACGGATTTTGATGCGGTTTTTTTTAATAGATAGAGTGATTCAAGAGGAAGGTTTATATGTATAACTAGCTTTTGCCCGCGGCTCCGCCCGCGTTATAAAGTTTTCAGACTAAAGTTTTCCGTTATAAAAGTAGTAGTTTCCCGGGAGCCTATGTTCTTCCCAGGATCTCAAACTGACTCCATACCAAATTTTATCTTAATACGTTGGGTAGTTTTTGAGTTTAACACGTTCAGGCAGACAGATGCAGCGGGGGACTTTGTTTTATAATATGTTTTTAGAACATTTTAAGTGGAACAATCCCGTCATACATCATTGTTGCATAATTTTAACCGTTTACGCAGCGAAGGCAATGGAAGCTCTCAAAACTAATAATTTTCCCCGTTTTTGCAACATGTTTCATTACTGCTTCGCTCCTATTGGTCATAACGTGATGATATATAGCCTATAGCACTCCAGAAACAAAGGGCTATCCAACACAAAAAGATTTTTCAGTTCAAACCGGTAGTTCCTGAGATTAGCCATTACTGCTCCGCTCCTATAGGTCATAGCGTGATGATATATAGCCTATAGCGGTCCACAAATAAAGGGCTATCCAACACAAAACGAATTTTTCAGTTGAAACTGTTAGTTCCTGAGATTAGCTATTACTGCTCCGCTCCTATTGGTCATAGCGTGATGATATATAACTTTGAGCACTCCACAAATAAGGGACCATTCAACACAAAAAATATTTTTTCAGTTCGAATCGGTAGTTCCTGAGATTAGCCATTACTGCTCCACTCCTATTGGGTATAGCGTGATGATATATAGCCTATAGCACTCCACGAACAAAGGGCTATCCAACGCAAAAAGAATTTTTCAGTTTGGACCGGTAGTTCCTGAGATTAGCCATTACTGCTCCGCTCCTATTGGGTATAGCGTGATGATATATAGCCTATAGCACTCCACGAACCAAGGGCTATTCAACGCAAAAAGATTTTTTCAGTTTGGACCGGTAGTTCCTGAGATTAGCCATTACTGCTCCGCTCCTATTGGGTATAGCGTGATGATATATAGCCTATAGCACTCCACGAACAAAGGGCTATCCAATGCAAAAAGAATTTTTCGGATTGGACCGGTAGTTCCTGAGATTAGCGCGTTCAAACAAACAAACAAACAAACTCTTCAGCTTTATATAATAGTATAGAAGTATAGATTAACAACTGAAGTTAGCTAAAATTGAGTTTCTCGAAGCCGACCACTATTTATGTACTATGTATTTTGAGACTGCAATTTTGTCGCGTTCGCGATTCACTTTCACTTTTGTTGAGTTTCAGAACGCGATATTAGATCCTCCAACGCACACGCGAATTTGAACTTTATGCAGCGGTAATAAATTACAAATTGACTCTCCATTTTATTTAGAAAACGTTTGTATGGGAAATAGAAAAATGCTGTTTTGAGGATTTTCCCGGCAATTATTCGAATTTTTATCACCTTTTAAATCTTCCCTAGACCTCCACGAATAATTCAAGACCAAGATAAGATAAATCCGTTCAGCCGTTCTCGAGTTTTAGCGAGACTAACGAACAGCAATTGATTTTTATATATATAGATAACATCCATTAAATAGTGGAGAAATACTGTTATTTTGTTATGTTATACCCGTGCGAAGCCAGAGCGGGCCGCTATGTTTTTATATACAACGTTCACAGTTTTTCTGTAGTGTATTTAGTATCAGCATTGCACCCGTGCGAAGCCGGGGCGGGTCGCTATTTAATATAAATTGACTCGCTGGTATGTTTAACGACGTATGTATCTATAACTAATAAAGAGGCATGGTTGTAAGTTTGTAGGGACTTATCTTTGAAACTACTGAATAATTTTGAAAATTCTTTCTCTAATAGAAAGCTACAATACTACTGAGTGCTATAGGCTGCAAGGATGAAGTTTTAAAGGGAACCCAACACAAAATATAGGTACAAATATGCATAAATTCTGCAAATCGTTCTAATGATAATTATCATGGAAAAACATTATCGCGTGGGCTTAGCTGCAGGCAAATCTTATGCTAAAAACTGACGTTTAGAGAAGAAAAATAATTTTGAACCTACAAGTCTTACGGGAAGCCGCATGTGTAAAGAACAATTGAAATATCCCTAGTGTATACGCATCTGTTGTTCTTCCTTGATATATTGCCAAAAGAACTAGCTAGAATAAGCTTGGCATAAAAATGGTTAACAGCTGTGAGCTATAAATTATGAAGTCAATTTCAGTGAATTTAGTTATAAAAACATTAATTCTATGTATTCTAAGAAGTACGTTTGGCATCTTATCAATAATAATAAACATTTCTAGTCAATGATTACCCTAAATATTGTGTAGTTTTTTTATTATGTGCACATGTAATAAAATTGTAACACAGTCTGTATATTGTAGATAATGTAGGAAACTAATATAAAGAGTCTTTTTTAGAGCAAAATAAACAACAGTTTTTAGAATATTTGTCTGTATGTTTGTACACGCATCACGCAAAAAGTACTGCATGGAATTGAATACAGTTTTCACGATGTATTGCTAGAGATCTAACTTAAAATATAGGATCCATTTTATCTAGGTATCATAAAACGGGGCTGTAATCCCGGTAAATTATTTTCACATGGACGCAGCCGCGAACCCAAGCTAGTATGACAAAGAGGAAAGCGACAGAAAAATGATCAGGTAAAACAGTCATTAATAGATTTCAAGAAGCAATAATTATTTTGTTTGCAAGAGTGCTGTTGTCGGTACGGCAGCGCTCTGAGATCCTGGGTCGAGCAGTGATATTTGGATTTTTTTGCTCAGTATCTGGAGTCTGGAATTTGTGCCCGATATGGCGACAGGCTCGCCATCTATCACATCATGGGACGGAACACACTTGCCGAAAAGTAGGTGCCCTGGTTGCCTCTGCGTACCCCTTCGGGGATAAATGCGTGATGTGTGTAGTGTAGGTACCATTTCGTCTATTTCTACCAACTAACAGCAATATTCATTATCGATTTGAACAATGTACCAAGGTAAAATAAAATACATCTGGCTTCAATGATATATTCCAAACGCGCGTTTATGCGTTTTAAAAAATAAACATCGAGTAATTTAAATAATTCACTGGCATAGAATATTAAAGCAAATTATACTATCAAATAGGTAGACAATTTTTTGTTATTTAGGGAAAACGGTCTCCCTGAATAAGTTTCAATGTTTTCCTTAGCGACTGGTTGAGGAAAAAGTGCTTGTAATTAGGGAAAATTGCATACAATATATTTAATTTTGGTATTTATAAAACCATTAGATAAGTTGATGATATTTTTTATTGGATTCTGTTTAACATTCCTACGTTAAATATGTTATTGGAGCACTTAAATATTGTATTGTTTAGTTATTAATATATATTTTTTTATTAAAATAATCGTTTCAATAAGTTATAATAACAAATTACGGACCAATTTAAAATTAAATTCTAAATATGATTAATGGTAGTACTTAGGGCTTTTTTGTGAGGGCACGCAGTGCATCCAAAGGAAGTTTCGAGTTTATCGAAAACATTGCCATAAAAAGTACAGGAAGGGGGAGGGGGAGGGGGAGGAAAATTATAGACTTACTACTTTCGCGAATTATATAATAATATCAGCCGTGTATTATATACTTGCTCACTGCTGAGCACGGGCCTCCTCTACTACTGAGAGGGATTAGGCCTTAGTCCACCACGCTGGCCTAGTGCGGATTGGTAGACTTCACACACCTTCGAAATTCCTATAGAGAACTTCTCAGATGTGCAGGTTTCCTCACGATGTTTTCCTTCACCGTTAAAGCGAACGATAAATTCACAAAGAATATACACATGACTTTACAAAAGTCAGAGGTGTGTGCCCTTGGGATTTGAACCTGCGGACATTCGTCTTGGCAGTCCGTTTCACACCCAACTAGGCTATCGCCGCTTTTATTATCGAGAATTAGCGTGCCCCCCAAAAAAATTGTAAAAAAATGCCTGGTAATACTTATTGACGAACTAAAACATTAAAAATAACTCTTGACAGTCGGCACGATTATGCCGGCCTGTCTGATTGTTTCCTTAAGATCTTTACACTTGCAACTTCAGGACTTTACCGTTTACCACCACGATGCAAGTGCGTCAATGGCAAACTCCATTACGAAAGTATTGGCCGCGCGTCGCCTTGACACTGTTTAGAAGATCCTGATAATGTAACGTTTCGAATGAATTCTTTGACGTCAAACATATCATAACTATGCAAGTAAATAAAAGTGTCTGAGATTGCGAAGTAAATATCTTTCATATCGCTTTTTTTAATACATCAATATAATTAACTTTTGCTCGCTGCTTTGCCCACGTGTTGGGAGTTGTCCGGGATAAAAGACCTGTTATATGTGTTACAGGGATAGAAAGTAGCCTATAAGCTTCCCAGGGTCTTAAACTATCTCCATACCAAATTTTATAAAAATCCGTTCAGTATATTTTGAGAAAATCGATAACATAAAAGACAGAAAAGGTGACTTTGCTCTATAATATGTATAGATATTATAATGTATGCAATAGTTTGTGAACTTTGTACACTTTAAATAGTAATACTGCATCGTCATTAAAATAAAACTACTTAACGAATTTAGTTCCAAACATCTTTAGTTACAGTTATAATATCAGCAGACCCCAGCAAGATGTCCAAAAGTCGGTTTGTTGGTAGGATATATTTTATATTCGCCCAATAGCGACCACCGTACACAAGGTGTTAAAACCCGCCATAGTGGCCCACGTGTATCGCGTTTTGGGATCAGCCTGTGTATATCCGGCTCCAGGCCGGCATAATTATGTCGAATGCCGAGGGGTAATCATTTCTCGTCAGTCGACATTTTATTGGTCACCACTCCACTTAACATCGGATACAGTGGAGCCACATTTTACATGACCCTATAAAGAAAGAAAAGTCAAGGTTTGTGAAGGTTTCTGCGTATACTCCACGAACGTCCAAACATGTCCAGTTTGCATTTATAAGTAGTCCAAAAGTCAATCAGTGTTCACTACGAGAGAAAAATATTAATTATCCAGTCAGAATGATACTGCAGAATTCTTTACAACGTGTGCTGTATTTACATGTAATTATGTTGTAATAGAATAATGCTTGACATAGTGCTTTTAAATATAACAGTGCAATACCAAAACATTTTGATGAAATATCCTCATTTATCATGTATGCTCTAATGGTATCTAGGGCATTATAGTAGTCGTTTTAAGGTAAATTTTTCCAATATAAAAGTAATTGGTACGAGTTAAAGATAACAGTCGTGATGATAAAATATTTTAATGTGTAATTTTTATATTCAAACATAATAATGTTTTTGATGGTTAGTTCCTACGTTAGGTATTTGTTATGCGTCGCTATCCTAGCCGATGACATCGGGCGTTTCCGGAAGTATTCGGCTGCGCGGATAGGCTTACAGAAGAGAAGATATGTCACGCGGCGACTGTTCTATTATCCTCTCTGGTTGCACGTAGTCAAAAAATGTCTAAAATTGTATTCTGTAAGTAATTATTTTTGCTAATATAATGTGTAATACTGAAAAAAGAGCGTTTAACATGTTATTAGGTCAACTTGTATACCACATCATTAAAAAACATATGACACTTAGTTCCTTTGCCAATTCTTAAAAATATCTTATCCATGGACTTACCCGCGACCTTAGTCTTCCGAACTTCTTAGAGGAAATATAAAAACCCGCACGTCAATTGAGAATGACTGTAAGTACCGGCAAATACTTGTTGCTACGTGCCGGCTCAAGCATAACACAAACAAGCTTAGACATACAGATAAGTACTAATATTTTCACAAAACTGACCTCTGTATAGTAAGTAATAAGGCGGAATTGTTTATTCGTCTCTTTTATGTAAGAAATGTTAGAAAAAGACAACTATACTACATCTGTACTAATATTATAGAAGTTAAGTTTCCAATTTGTTCGTTTGTAGAGGGTCATTTCTGGAACTATCGAATCGATTTTGAAAATTCTTTCACTAATAGGTAGTTGACATTATTCCATAGAGCTATAGGCTATCTTTTTATCCTGGGAAAATATAGAGCGGGAATCTTAGCACAGAAAAACATTCTCAAAAGAGCCGCGGCCAGAAACTAGTTTACTACAATTAACTATGACCCAAAACTTGGTCCTGGTTATTTCTGCGCGAGTCCAGAGTCTACGCTCTATGCCTGAACACCGCTGCACCGGTCTATTGAGTGATATTACTTTAAGATTGAAACAAAACAATCTTGAAATTTGGTTTTGTAAAAGATGAAGAGAGAAGGGAAGGACGGCCCCCTGCTGCCCGTCGACGACCCCCCGATGGCCCCTATTAGTCGCCTTTACGACAGGCAGGGGATACTGTGGTGGAATTCTCCAAACACCCCCAATCCACAGGGCGGTGATAAGGCCAATAATCTTTCTTACATTTTTTTGTCAATGTTGACAGTTGAAGAAGGCATTGTCAATTCTCTATATCTGCGGAGGTAGAGTTAACAATGTTTATAATATTGTAAATAAAGTGGCTGTGATGGGTGAAAACCCAATGAACAGGATGATTATTTAGGTCAATTAACCGAATATGGGTTTTAAAGTTAATGAACCAAGATTGCCAATTAATTTAAGCGGGATGCCCGAAGAGTCATGGATTTGTGGTCGTAATCTACAGAAAGAAAAACCGCTTGACTTTCGGAAATCTCATTGGGTATACTAATTACAAGATTTTATTTGTTACTAACTTTTGCTCGCGGCTTCGCCCGCGTGAAGGAGTTTTCCGGGATAAAAGTCCCACTATATATTTTCCCGGGATAGTAGCCTATAACCTTCCTAGGGTGTTATACCATCTCCATCAAATTTTGCTTTCTTATACCACGTCTTATGTCACGTCCCGTTCCCGTGGGAACGACATAAAAATGTCCTATGTCCGTCTCCTGGTTCTAAGCTACCTCTCCACCAATTTTCAGCCAAATCGGTTCATCCGTTCTTGAGTTATAAATAGTGTAACTAACACCACTTTCTTTTATATATATAGATATGGGACACAGCAAACGACCAACTGCACCTGATGGTAAGTGACCTGGGGTCCAGATAGAATGTCGACTAACGAGAGATGATGATTGTGCCGGCCTGTTGGAACCAGATATTCACAGGCTGATCCCGGAACGCGACACTTACGTGAGCCACTATGGCGGGTTTTAACACCTTGTGTACACTGGTCGCTAACCGGACGGATATAAAATAAATCCCACCACCATCTTCACGTTGTTTTTCATTTAGACAGTAGACTACCACGGTCAAACTGATTATGTTGACAAATATCTACACAATCTACAGTATAACTATCATATTTAACATTATTTTCGCCTACTAACCTAAGTTAACTCATCTAACGTGATATCCCTAGCACCTCACGTAGTCACTTCTTTAACCCAGTAATCTATGCCGATAAGGCGAAAGTGTTCCTCACAGTAATTTTCGTTGCATGGCGGCCATCACGTCGGTCGCGTTGTGACATGTGCTAGATATTTCGCTCTATGCGTATTTTTTGTTGCACAATTGATGGATCAAGGTCCGGTTGTTGAGTCATAAATACTGATTCAGTATTTTAGCTATTAAATTGATCTGTGTTTTGTATCTACCGAAATTGAAATTTTTTTGTCGCGTTCCTATTGAGTTTGAGATAGATTCGTTTTATGGGTTACTTTTAGACTTGATTTGTTTGATTAAATTAATATCTTTGCCACTAAGTATCCGACTCCAATGTGGGGTAGACTGTAAACACAACATAGTGTCAGGGGGCCTATTCCATCCGTAGCAAATCAGTCTTTTTGCGTCAATTACGGGCGTTCTATTCGAGAGACATCTTCGATAGCAGTATACGTAAGAGAGTCAATAAAACCCCTATGTATCTATACGGTCATCAAAGCTGTTCTTCAATTAGAGCACTCATGATGGCAAAAAGACGGATATACCCCCGTAGACGGAATAGGGCCCCCTGACCTCACCTACCTTTTTAAGTATGTTGCCGAATACATTTGGTACATATTTTATGACGAATCACCGGTTTTACGTTAACCCCTTTTGAGAAATCTAGCCCTGAGTAAATTGTATTATAAAAGCCAATAGTTTCTTGACCTGGGAGTCAAATCCAGGACTTCAAGATCCACGTTCCATATATTAATCTGCCAATATACTAAAAATAATATGTATAACAATAGCTATAAAATATTAAATGATTGTGACAAGTTTTGTGTTAAATAATAATTAATGAGTAACCCTCAGTGATTCTATAAATAGATTAACACAAACAATTACTGGATATTTAACAGCAATATTAAACCGCAGTGTCATAATACGTTACTAAACATGTTTTTGTTAATCCCTGTTATATTATGTTTAAACTTGTAATAAGACAGTTTTTCAATATAGGAACTTACAACTGAATGACGAAACGAATTAGCTTGGGTTTACCTTTTTTTTATTCCCGGCATAGTGACCCTACTGCATCTGATAGTAAGTGGAGTGGAGTCCAATAGAATATCGATTGACGAGAGATGATTACCCCTCGGCAGTCGACACAATTATGCCGGCCTGTTGGTTTAATTTAATTTAGGTTCTAAGTTCCATATTTGCATTGTTTTGGTTATTTATGTTTATCAAATATTTGCCTCATATAAACTCTAACACAAAATGAATAATTAAAATCCGGTAGTCAATAAATTAAGCTTTGGATTTCGGTATAACGGGAAAGTGTCAAGAAGCGAGAAAAGAGGCGCAATACGAGCACGTGACGTCACCGGGGATTACGGTATTTGCGAGAGTATGAGACGGAACGATATCCCCACGCGCCCGTTCTTACACACATTGCAATATTTGACATTAATTACTACCTCAGTTCTTCACCATTATTGATACAGTTTTTAGCAGCGATTCGTTTACGTACTATTTTCTGATAGCCAATTATACCATTCTCGACTCACGCAATACGTGCGTTTTCGATTTGGAAAATCAATTAAGTTCATAGAGATCATAATTTGTGCCAGTTATGTTCATATTTGATCCAATTTGTTCAGCTTTGGCATATTTTATGCCAAATATGCTATGCTAGTTTAAGACCCATACTCTAAGTTATCATACCATCGGGAAATGGCGCAGCGTGGGTGCACTAGGTTCGTCTCTATCGACCCTTTAAGGATAAAAGGCGAAATTTTTATCACATAATGATGAAACATCGGATATTATTACTTTTTACAATGTAGGACATGTCAGATAAAGAGAAATTATCAGTTTATCATAATGTCTATCATTATATGATTATATTACACTTATCTTTTATCCCCGAAGAGGCAGAGGCGCAACTAGAGCATCTAGTTTTCATCGTGTGTTTTCCGTCCTATGATGTGAAAGGGAGCGAACCTAGCACCATATTGAGCATATTATATTTAGATTACATGTTTTCCTTCTCAATATTACCTCTTTCATTTTACAAAGGTCCATTGAACCGGTACGAACTGTCGATCTGCCTGATTCAATTACAGTAGATAGTATTCTGAAGTATCTAGTAATATGAGGTTAATGGATTTTGTAGAGAATGAAAAAATAGCATCTGTCATCTGAAGTAAATAAACATTGAGAAATGAGGAGGTTAAAGTTGTAGGGAATGATAAAATGCATGTTTTCACTGAAAGTTCATTTAGTAAGTGGTAAAATTATTGAAGTTAATTTACCTATTTTATAGAGCTAAAAGAAGTTTAGTGACCTATTTTATAGGCCATACATGAGCTTAGAAATATTATTTTCTATGTAGTAATGGTTTAGCCAGTATTTCTCAAAAAAATCTTTCGCCCAACAACTTAACGTAGACACTAAACTATTTTTAAATAATTCCTCTAGTCGTGTTCTATCTACATTACAACTGAGTTGCACCACGTTTTCTATATTGTGAAAAACCATGACTTGCAATTAAAAAAACCACAATTTAACTCCAGTAAATATTATTACCAACAATGGGGAAATACAAACAATAACTAAACAACAATAATATTTTCCAATATTTGAGCCGCTCCTTTATATGGGTACTATTTTATAATAAACTAGCTTCCGCTCGCAGCTTCGCCCGCGTGGATTTCGGACTTCAAAAATGGAGTCGGTCGCGAACGTTCGAGAATGTTCGTTTTACGAAGCTACTCGCTAGGTGATTCGCTAGCCTCTAGGTGCCAAGCAAGCCGCCTGCCTGTGCGTTCGCGACCTTATACATATACAAAAATAATCCTTATAGCATGATTCAGTATTCACGCATGATGGCTTATTATTAGCGTATTTCATGTATAACTTTGGTGTTTCTATACCGATTTCTATGATTCTTTTTTATGAAATATTTAATAATGATAACTTTTTTAATTAGGGATGACTGAGAGTGTTATAAACGTAAGAGTAGACAAATATAATGAGAAAGCTTCGAACTGCTAAGCTATCGGGAGTTACACGTGTTATTGTGAGTCAACCATAAAAGCTGGACATATGCTGTCCTGGGATATTTTTTACATAATTTTAAGGAGAACATTTCCGTCATACATGATTTCTGTGTAGCTTTAACCATTAAGGTTGCACACGCGACGGAAGCTTAAAAAATGGAGTAACTTCTCCCGTTTTCCCAGTATTTCCCTTCACTGCTCTGCTCCTATTAATTGTAGCGTGATGAAAAGTATACTATAACCAGCACACGAGTATGACAAATAATTGTACCAAGTTTCGTTAAAATCCGTCGAGTAGTTTTTGTTTCTATAACGGTTATACAGACAGACAGACAGACAGACAGACAGACAGACAAAAATTTTACTAATTGCATTTTTGGCATCAATATCGATCCCTAATCACCCCCTGATAGTTATTTTGGAAATATATTTCATGTACAGAATTGACCTCTCTACAGATTTATTATAAGTATAGATAAGGAGTATTTGGAAGAGGTATTTTTAGTGACTAATATTGACAATGGATGTTTTTAATTTGTAGCTAAAGGCTACGGATAACGCGAAAACATCGTAAGGTCAGTTTTATTCTTTCAACCCTTCTTCAAGTTTTAGTCTTCACTATTGTTAGTCTATATTTAAATTAGTTTTCAAATTCATTTGCTGTCAGATCTATCGATTGTAAAGTTTTACAAATAATGTATACACCTGTAAAGGTTTATCACCTAGTATAAGAAAATTCATTGTATTAGTTGTAAGGTTATAGTGGTAGACTGATGGTGTAACTATTGAATAAATAAATAAAGTGCCTCATTGTTGAAGGTTGGCCGTAGCTTCTTGTATGCCTCCTTGTCATTGGCCAGGCGGTGTTCCACGGAGGTGATACCGGTCCACTCCTGGATGTTTGTCGGCCACGATTTGTTCCTTCGCCTAGCGCGTCTCTTTCCTTCCACCTTGGCTATCATTAATTGTCGCAGCATATATTTTCCGTCCCTAAGCATGCTGCCGAGGGCAATATTTCGGGGCATATTGACACACTGGGGCACGGTAACGCTCCAGACTTTTTCGACGAACTGAGGCGCATCTTCAACATTACACTTCTTTATATAATTTGCAAGTTAATATCAGTTTCAAATATTATAGCTCGCAGCATAAATCTAATACTATTTTTTTATTTTATTCCAAAACTTAACTAAAGCGGATTCTAATTTTAAACCTCACCGTTCATAACCGTTGTAATTTGTGTTAATAAGCTGGTTAATATATTATACAGCCGCAAAGAGATATATCTGCATAGAAAACAAGAATGACTCACTCAGTAGTGTGATGGGGAGTCCCGCCTCGGCCCGCGGGAGGAAATGGTGAGAAGTGACCTCTTTTTATATACAGTATTACAGATCGTACGGGGAATACCGATAATTTGGTCGTGGATTGTCCCTTTTATTTATGTTTGTTTTTAATTGGACCAGATAAATGTGCGTTATTTATACTGCCGATATTCAATTTTCTTTATGAATAAGTATCGATTATAATAATCGATTTACATATTTTTTATGTCTTAAGTGCTGGCCATAATATTATAAAATAAAACGTAAATAGGAACGTTCTTTTTTTAAATGCATAATATTCAAATGTTTAGATTTGCATGGTATTTGCCGCCAATTTTAATAGACAACGACAATCACTTCTTTGGCTTGATCCCGAAAAAAGATTAAAAAAAGTTTTTTTTTGTTATGTATATAAATATTAAAAATTAGTTTGATTAGTTTATACTCGACATTTGATTGAAGATTAGGACTATGATGAGCTAAGTCGTGTCTAGATAGAGCATTGATGAGATTACCTCGCCAGTCGACACAATTACGCCGGCCTGTCTGTGGTTTTCGCCACGTTGAGCGCAAAGTCAAGGTATGTATTTTCAAATAAAGAAACATAATGCTCAACCTTTATAAAATGATAATAAAATGATTTTTCATAACGTAGTCGAACATAGTTGCGCTAATGATAAGTCAAGATACATAATAATATTTACTACTGCAATTAAGTCGCTTATACAACTACAGAAATTTTATATTGGACATAAAATAGATGAAAGGGTACAAAGATATATTCAACACAAGATTTAGTATGCAGGCAGAGCATAAGCAAAAGTTGATTAACTGGAAGTCCAGACGAGATTTTTAAAACTTGTTTAATTTACACACAATTCAAGTGAACTATCAAAATAACTTCGGCAATCATAACAATTACAGGTATCCACTCCGATTCGAGGAAATATGTTTATATAACTTCAATTTCCTTAAACATTGTTCCCTTGTTTGTTCGTATTCAAAATATTTTGTTAATTAAATTTATATGTGGCCTTATAGAATTCTCCTTAAGTTGGGTGATAACTTTTCAACGAAATAGTTAATTTAAATCCATATTTATATTATAAACTAGTATTTGCTCGCGGCTTTCTGTTACATGGAAGTAATATACCTCTACAAAATTATACACTCACATATTTACGCTCCCGAATTACTGGCCTTAATAAATTTTAACACTTCATTCAGAATACGTAATCCAAACGTTTTCTCATTGCAAGTTTATAGGAACAACATCTCAATTCATAATCCGATGGTTCGTATGTGTCGTTCGTATAATGACTTGGCAAAAAAACACAAAAACCTTGACATTATGAATGGCAGATTTGGATCATTCTCAAGAGGTCTAAAACAATTAATATTTACCCACAATAGTTAGTCATATATTTTTAAGTTACACTTATACTACTTTCTTGTTTAAATTTTTTAACTTTACACAGTACTTAATAGTCTTAATTTATTTTAGTCCGCACTTTAAGTAATTAACTAGTGTAAGGGCGCAATGTTTAGGAATACAGTCTAGTTTTTATGCTTGTATATTTTATAATTAGCTTTAATTTTGATTGTAATCTGTTTTGCGTCTTAATTTTATTAAAATAAAAAATAAAAAAATAAAAAAGTTTTTCCGTGGTAAAAATTCCGATTCATATATTCTCGGAATAAAATACAGCTAAAATTTTAAATTACATCTCTAGCAATACTCCGGTAAAAACTGCATTAAATTCCATGCAGTAGTTTTTATGTGATGGGTGTACAAATATAGATATAAAGTAAAAAATGGAAATGCGGTTTTAGCTTCTGTTGCTCTAAAAAGGACCATCATATTAATTATTCTTGAAAAAACTTTTTGGCACAGGCCGTTGAATAAATGAATAGAAATTGTAACAAATTATTATGTTTAGACATCGGCTTGTCACAGTTTTAATTATCTGTTTAGATGCGAAAGCGTTTCTGTCTATGTGTCTGTTGTTCTTCCACGACTGAAGCACTGAACCGTCGTTGAATTTTGATATGGAGATAGTTTGAGGCCCTGGCAAAAGCCTAGATTTCTTTATCCCATAAAAACATCATGCGGGCGGGGCCGGAACAAAAGTTAGTAAGGACAAAATAAATAAAAAAAAAATGTTCATTAACAGATTTCATCAAATGATTCCATTAACTAAAGAATTACGAAAAGTGTAAAAACATTTGATGACAACACAGCTGATGACAATTATAAGAGGGACACGTCCGCGAAGTTATTTATATCCTTCGCCATAAGGTCCACTTTACAAACCTTGTCTGGTTTATTGCGTCACTAATAAAACATAAACAAAGTTGCAACGGATATGCAAATAAATGATGAAACCGTATTACAATACCGCAGCGTGTTTACTTATTTGGTTCCAATATTTTTCAAAGAATTCCTTAGGTCGGTTATTCTGTGAAATGGCTGTCATTCTTAGCTGTGGTAAGTATTGTTGCATTAAGGCATAATCCCACTCAGTAGTAGAAGCCCGTGTCCAGCAGTGGGACAGTGTATACATGGCTGATATTATTTATTATATAGTTCAGGTAATCTAAGAGTATTTAACCAACTTATATGCTATGACTCCTATACTACTTGTTTTATTTACTTGTTAATGAATTCAATTTCAAAGTTCTGCATGATATTACTAGGCTGTTTTGTTGTTTGTGGGCAGAGTAATTGCCCGTCACATCTTTTAGTTGTAATCTATAGACTTTACCACAGACTATAAATACCGTAAGACATGTGAAAAGTCTGACACACATGTTATGTAAATATTGACTAAAAAGATGTGAGTAATTCAGCGCACTCGTTTTCAGTAAAGGAAAACATATTACGCGAACTCACGTGGTCTGTGCACACGCTAAACTGTTGTATGAATGGATCGAATCATGTACCGTAGAAAACCGACGCTAATTGTAAATGAATGACGAGATGATGTAGCTCGCTGAGACCCTTCCCCGAGCAAACGGTATTGAGCATTCGTTCCATAGCTTTTCCGTGCATGAGTTGGCGGGAAAATGCAAATATTTACGAATAGTTTATAAATTTTAGGTCTTTAAGTCTTGAAAATTTTAAAGAGTTAAAATATATATTTTTTTAATTATTGTCCATGTCTGTTGGTTGCAAATTAAAATGATGTGTAAATTAGGCGGAGGTGCACTGAATCAAGAATATACTTTTGATAATTTTAAACAACTAAAATATTCTTTAAGTTCTATTTAAAAGTGTTGCAAATTAAAATGATGTGTAATTTAGGAGAAGGTGCATTGTGTCAATAATTTATTTGGCATTTTTATTGTGAAATTAAGGACACAGTATCCACATCATAATTAAAACTACCAAAGTTAAGATACCACATTGTAGAAAAATCATGTTTAATTTTTCTTCAATTTTATTATATTTCAAGTAGATTGCTTCAAAAAACTACCGTTAGCGCACCGTTTTGCTGGAGAGAGTACCATAAATCTGTAATGTAGGTGACTGCCTTGGTGGCGTAGTTGGACTGCATGCTCGGTACGGAAGCGCTTTGAGGTTCTGAATTCGAATCCAAAATCCAAAATCCAATGCGGTCGGGCAAAGTGACATTATAGGACAGAACAAACCTGGCGAAAAGTGGGTGCCCTGGTTGCACCTCTGCATACCCCTTCCGCAATAAATGCGTGATGTGTGTGGGTCTATGCCATGAACTATACTTAACTGTTGATGTTTCTTCCTCAAGTGGCTGTCCTGAACCGATGTCATTGCAACTCATTAGATTAAAAATAGGCTTCAGAGTTTATACCGGTATTTAAGTTATCCTTTAGTTTTTTATTCGCGTAAATATAAGAAAATTCTTTGTCGTTTTATGCCGTTTGATGCAACCTGTTATCTAGAACATAAATAGAACGCGCTATTTTTAACTCTAAAGACGTCACTGATAGTTTAAACAATCACGAAGATACGCCTTCTCATATAAATAACTCTAACGACATGTGCGATTTCACAATAGTACAGTCTTATTTCTTATCTGTACGTACTATAAAACAAACTCCCCTTCTCTGTATGTTATCGATTTTCTCAAAATCTACTGAAGGGATTTTTATGAAATTTGGTATGAAGATAGTTTCTATCCCGGGAAAATATATAGTGGGACTTTTATCCCGGAAAACTTTTTCACGCGGGCGAAGCTGCGAGCAAAAGCTAGTTCGTTCTAACTAGTGGTCGTCCAATGGTAGAAATACGACCGTCGAGTTTGATATATTGGAACCACAGGTGGTCTGTTTAATTTTGATTAAATCACAACATATCACTATGTTATAAAGTTTCATAATAAAAAAACTAACCGGAAATCGTAGTATATTTTTGCAATACAAAAAAGGCAAAATAGATAGTTGGCTTTGTAAGGCATCGGGCTATCTGCAGTCACACTGCGTCATAATAATAATATAGTACCAGCTCTGTATTATATGCTGTCCCACTGCTAGGCATGACCTTCTACTACTGAGAGGGAACATAGTCCATTTAATTGTAAAAATAATTGCTGCTTTAAAATAAAATTAAATCTACACAGCCGTCTATCGTTAATTGTAACGCAATTAGTCCGCCCCTCGCGTAAAATCCATATTTTAATAATGTAAACACTAGAATCCCGCTGTGATAAGCTATCAGTGGATAGTGCGCGTGCGCAGCGGTAGAGACGTCGCCGCGTTACACGGCAGGGCGTTGCTTCGTGGCGCTTGGCCGTCACGATAGGGTTGTCGATTCGATAAAACAGAAAAATTTAAAGCGATTTTTAAGAATATGAAAAAAAAATTAGAATTATTTAAATTCTCTGCGGAATGAAGCTCTTTGTTCATTAACAGGTTTTTAAAAACTAAAATTGTATATTTTTTTCGTATATTTATTTCTCTGGGAATAATGTTTAACTTGTCATTATGATTTCATAATATGTGTTCTGTTTTTACTTTTTAATCGATTACGCCATTTAAGAATTAAATGAATGATAAAATTGTTAGTATATTATTTTGTGTTGAACAGAAAACACTATTATAAAATAATTATTGAAGGCTTTTATAAAGCTATTCAGGACCCATTTTACACTAACAGTTAAGTAATTTAAATCAATTTAATTTTTTATTTATTGTGAGTAACAGAAATATATTTAAAAAACTATGCTATTGAATATATTAAAAAAAAAAATATATATTTTATAGTTGTCAACCCTAATGATAACGTATCTGTGATTTTATTTGTTTCATACTTTCTCGGAAGCGCTGGACAGAGCCAGAGGCATGCACATTGGACTAATAGTACTATACTGATAACCCCTATCGATTTACTTGTAACATTGGTTATTGTTGAATACATTTTTGAGTTTGTTGTTAATTGGCGCCATTATTTGTTTTTTTTTGGATATCGGACCCCACATTCAACACCGCGGGAAACCTGCTAATGAGATACTGGAATCCCCCAGCTTAGCAACTGCAACGACCTGGAGGAAAGTTGGGAGAGGATAGCTGGGAAGGTAGTGTGGGGGAAGCATAGGATAATCTCTTAGGATGGGAGAAAGCCAGGAAATGTTCTCAAGCCTTTATAGGCGTCAATGTGAATTGGTAACTATGTCTACAAACTTAACTGTGTGCCTAGGGCCACGACAAATGTCCCTCGTGCATTCGGTGTGGAGACCGAGTGCACAAGAATTGCCTCGAGGAGCATCATTACTAGATAGAGCTTAAAGATAATTTAAGTACGGACTGAATGTACAAACAGCCAACTGCTACTTCGCTCGGTTTTTTGCGATATAGTTATCAGTATAACTTCGATGAGGATGTGTTGGGGTACCGGATTACAGAGTAATAATGTTGTTTTAGGATTACTATTAAACCGGGCTAGTACCGGATCAAGAGGTAATAATGTTATTTCAAGATTACTGCTAAATTGGACAACATATCGCTGGCTCATTTGGCTGGCTATTTTTACCACCAACAGCTAAAATTATAAAAAATATATAATTGTAAAATGTAGGTAGATATTGTAACATTGACTTTTCGGATGACCAACACCTCAATCCGCTCCGTGACCACGAAGGCAGTCTTCAATACGTTGGGAGAAAATTATTATATAAAATCCGCATCAAAAAATTATGTTAATGGCTATTTGTGTGTGAAACATCCAAATTCATTCTTGCAGTTATTTCTGTTATTATTATTCAAACATTTTCACGAACCACATGTAGTAATGGTCATCCAGTGGCCGTAGTTTGACCCTCAATTTTTATAGTAACACATATTATTCATAATTTTTCTGCCCTCCTCTACATGAACTTTAAAATTCCCAAATCTCACACTCTGTAGGCGCAATGTGCTTAGAAAGAGATACAAGGTTTTCTATTCAAGTATTAATATAGATAATAATATACAATTAATAAAGTTATTCCTACAAAACAAAATACAGTTAAACTTTTGCAGTATAAAGACCACATTAACATAATTGTAGAGGACAAAGTAATTAGTAATCCCTCGTACCCGTGGTAAGAATTAACTCTAAATATTACTTGACTATTTTTTACGACATGGGTATAATATAAATTTAAAAGATTTCCATCCTTCATGACCCTTCGTTCCCAATACCTTCTAGCCTGAACCACAGCCGATTTCCTTAAAGCCAGCAACGGAACCTCGCCTCTTATGATTGCATATTTATGAACAGAAGAGGTCATATAACGACATAAATACCTGCTTCCACAACAATGCTAGAATAAAAACAAAAATACGGTATTTCCAAATGATTGCGTGAACTGTGAACTTCAAGAAAACTGAATAATATTTTCCACTATACGGAATTATTTGTCGATAGCGCTAGCTTTGATATTATCCCAGGGTCGCAGAGGTCTTGATAAGTGGGTTCTACTTATCTCGAGTCCAAGTCGTAATCACATGTTAATTACTTTTCTGGAGAATTAGAAGACTGTGTTGTAAAAATATTTTCGTAAGTAGAACAGAGTTGCCATTGTCGCGGCCGGGCTGACCCATTAATGCTGTAAACAAACATGTAAGTTTTCAGCGTGGATCTAGATTTTTTTATTGCTTTGAATGACGAGACGTGCTTGCCATTCGCCTGATTGTAAGTGGTACGACCGCCCATAAACATCAGAAATACATCCAACACCTTGACAAAATATTGTTTGGTATTCCACTGCGCTCTCCATCCTGAGACATAAGATGTTAAGTCTTATTATGTCTAGTAGTTACACTGGCTACATTGCCCTTCAAACCGGAACACAACAGTGACTTAATATTGCTGCTTGGCGGTAGAAATAGACATTGCAGTGGTACCTACCCAGGCGGACTCTCACGTGTGAGAGACCTACCACCGGTAATCCGGTTTTCTGCCTTTGCCGAAAACCAAGACCTTTTGATAGCTTTATAACAGCACCGTACACTTGGCGCTGGCACCAACAATCTTCTACAGACGACGCACAAACCTGAAGATGCATCTAAAATGTTTATCAGAAGCATCTTCATTTAATTTATATTCAAAATCCGCTCGGATCGGCGACAAAATACAAACGCTTGCAAATGTTATTTGTTTTTTTTTATACAAACATACACAGGCTAGTCCCGGAATACAACACACTTACGTGAGTCACTATAACAAGTCAAAGGAAGCACCTTTCCAAATGCTTTGTAGTAGTTTGCGATAGTCAACATTTATGATAAAACAACCTCACGGTTAAATACATGTATCTGCCAAGATAGCATCCGTACACGAAGTAAAAACCCGCCATAGTGGCCCACGTATGTCGCTTTCTGGTCAGTCTGTGTACATACGATGTCAAACAGGCCGGCATAATTATATCGATTCAGGGATTCATCGGTTGTCAGTCGATACCATTTGGAATCCACTTTGCTTCTCACCAGGTGCAGCGGTGTCACTTTACTACCCTTGAATATATTTATTAATTATAATGATTTGATAAACCTTGGCGCGTGGCATCAGAAGAAAAATGTTTGATTGTTATCACTACATACTGGTACTTATTGGTGTCATTTATGAGTCATATGAATTTTGAATACATTAATCATTTAAGAATGAGTCAATGTTATCGTTCAGCTATTGATAAAGTTTCAGGTGCAAATAATCCGACGGTGCAAGTATAATTTTGGTTGTAGTTTAATTGTAGTGGAAATGTTGAAAGAAAGATACACTGTCTCAGACGGGGGAACATGTAACAAACAAGTAAAATAAAATATATTATAATATCAGCCCTGTATTATAATATACTGAGAGGGATTTGGCCTAGTGCGGATTGGTAGTCTTCATACACCCTCAAAATTCCTACAGAGAACTTCTCACATATACAGGTTTCCTCACAATGTTTTCCTTCCCCGTTAAAATAGGCTCATAACATGGCCGCGCTATTTTATCTTCGTGAAATTAACATGGAAAGTTATTCTGTATGCCAATTTCTATTGTACTTTCAAAATAACATATGGCATTTTCAGTGGCCACCCAGAGGCTCGCACGGACACCTATCTACAGCTATCTATAGTGCGAAATAAAATTAAAATATTAAAAATATATAAAATTTTCCTAATATTTTTACTAGACTTGCAACGAATAGCATTTTCGGCTACACGCCAAATATCGAATTATCGACGGCCTACTTGATCGAATAGCCGAAAATTCGGAAAAATATTCTAATAACTTGCGGTGTAACTTATGATTATCTTTGTGTTTGACTCTCGCTATGTTTAAATATACTGATCTCTCTTTTAAACTAGGTAATGCCTAAAAATACAAAAAAATAATCTTTTTGCCTTATAATCTTCTATTCAGAAATTTTCTTTTCGTGAGTTACCACATAGAAGTAGTTTTACCTGACCCCATATGGCATATGGCAAGCGTAATAAGATTGATTATTTTATTAGCATGAATCGAAAAAAAAACAAAGTATTCATTAAACAATCGGATCGATTGACTAATCGAGATAATCGATTTCATAAATTAAGTTAGACCTAACCGACTCGCCCATTCGCATATGCAATGAATTAATTAAGTGCTACAACCTAAACAGAAGGAGGCCCTCTCGAGAACTAATAACACGCGACACTGTCTACACAATACTAGAATTACAGTTAGTTACATCGATCCGGTGCAAAGTGAGTGCCCTGAGGTCGGTCAAGGGCGCTGATTCATTGGCACGACGCCAATCTTTGGCTCAATGTTTGTGACCTGCGCGTAAATGTTTGATAACATAATTAGGCTGTATGCTATGCGGATAAGGGAATTACAGGAACGATTTTTATAATAGTTTGTTATATCTATAATATAAAAATGAATTCCTATTTCCTATTTTTTGTTGTTGTTGTGTTTGTTATTGTCAGGAGAAGGTTCTTATGAAAGAAAAAAAACAAAAAATTGCGCGGAAAATTAGAAAATTTAAGAAAACTTACGAAAATATTAATTTTATATATCTGTCAATTGTTTGGAATAACTGTCAGCGATTGACAGAATGCGCGCTGCAAATTCATAGTTAAGGCGGGACAACGTCTGTCGGATCAACTAGTGTACAATAAAATTATACCTAGCATTGTTAATGTAATTTAATACGACTCACACAAAACAAACACATAAAATAATTTAATAACCATTTTCCACACTAATAAGTGTTTAGATACTCTATACGAAGTTAAAATTAAAGTAGTCGTTTGTCGTTTTACGCAATAACTGAGTAATGCTAAAATTCTCACATTGGCATAGTTCATTGGCCAGACAGTGTTATAGACACGCATGATTCTTCCTTAAATAGTATTCACTAATCAAATAACATTTTAAAGACGTTTATGGCTGCGCGAATTGAATTCCTTCGCCTTCTTTGCACACAAAAATCAGCAATCGAATTTCGAACACAAACTCTTAATATTATGGCGGGTATTTGGAAATGGTACGTGATACGTTTGTTATTTCATTTAATTACTTTATTGAAGTGCTCAGGTGGAGTGAAGAGGAATGCTTATCTTGTGTTTTAAATTTGTAATAAAATTTCTTAGTTTTTATGCAAGCTGTAGTAATCATGATTTGACAACCAGATTAGAACTATTTATTTACATAAAATGCCTAATTTTAGGTAAAAAAAAAAATATAAATTATACAAATAATTACCACTAGCATAATATGCGCAAACGGTGATGCCAAAAAATATAATAAAAACATTAATTATGATTGTAAATAAAATTGATTCTCTGTAAGGAAAAGTATTCACTCGAATTACAACCACAATCGATACCGACAAATATTTACACAATCTATATCAATGTAAATTAGCATAATGTCCTGCTTCCGAGACGTTCAATTCACAGAATTATTAGCATTTAAATCAGAGAACGCGCGAGCGTCAATGGAAACTACGAAACTTTGTCATTGTGCCAATAAGCGTGCTTGTCACGTTTTGTATTATAGGTAGTGCAAAATTCTTTATTTATTATCGTACTGTATATTACAGTAAAGTAGCTTCGCGGTATCCTCTAACTGTTGAAGTAGCATTATACCCTATTGTAAATTAAGTTTGGTTCAGGCACCAGTGGCAAATAGACTGATTCCTACTGGCATCCCTTTCGTAATTTATGAAGAATCTAATTATTAATAGAACGTTTTGCAAACCGCATTTATGCATATTACTATTACTAATTATGTTGGGTCCCGACCCAACATAATTAGTATAAACATAATTAGTAATACGTATTCTTTTCGGAAAATTCCATCCTTCGCAACTATCAGACATTGAATTTAATTTTGAAAAAATGTCTACTATTTAGAATATCATTGTATCTTTAAATAGAACATATTTTAAATGCTAGAATTACACATCACAGTGTAGATGTACTCTAGCATATAATAATGGATCTATTTTTATCAAGTAAATACCGGCATCATGTCATTGTGTTTGATTTATTTATTTCAATTAGAACGGATAAACCAATTACACTAATTAAGTTAATAACAACATATAGTATGTATACTAACAACATAGTAAAATATGAAACAGATCAATAATGCACTTAATAACTACATGAAATATGCGGTATTATGAGTTAATTTCACAATAACGCCTTGATAGTTGAGCAGTTGGCTCTGTATGCAAATTATAGTTGTTGATAGGCGAGGCACGCTTCACGTGAAACGTTGAGGAAAATCTTTATATTTCGAGGTATATCGTAAGTTGTTTCAAATAGGTTCATCCACGGTTTCGCAGAAGAGGGGGTTTTACAAACGAACATTTTGGAAAATATCACGTTCCTAAATTTAATTGGAAAAGTTTATTGTTAAAACAAAACAATATGTTAATAAGTAGGATAAATATTTAAAAATTTCCTGCGCATAGACAATCATTGTTGCCGTCAAATCGGAAATGATACCGCCATTATTTTTCTCAGCTGCTATTCACGCAATACTTGGACATTATCGTTAATACAGTCAAATACATTGAACAGTTAGATATAATGATTACAAACATGTTCCAGTCACAGGAATAGTGCCAGCTATCGTATGAAACAAAACATTATGATACAATGAGTAAACACGCAAACTATATCTATGATATTTACTGTACATTTACTGGTGGTAGGTCTCTCATATGTGAGAGTCCATCTAGGTAGGTACCAACGCAAAATCTATTTCTGTAACTACTGGACATAATAAGACTAAACATCTTAAGGATGGCAAGCGCAGTGGAATACCAAACAATACTTTTTAATTCAAGGTGTTGAATGATATTTCTACTGTTTATGGGCGGTCGTATTCTTCACCATCAGGTGAACGGCAAGCTCGTTTCGTCATTCAAAGCAATAAAAAAATAACAAAATACATCAATAACGTGCATACTTAAAATTTGCTTTATATTCACTTAAATATTTCTCAGATTTCTGATATTCTTAGATCAGTGGGACTCTATGCGAATATTGATGAAAGCGAAAGAAATTAAAATAATGCATTAAAATAGTGGCATTCCATAGCATTCTATCCTTATGAGCGTTATATTATGTATGAATACTCACATTTCTACTACTGACAACCAATACAGATCAGACTCCTGGTTAACATTAGCTTCCTTTCCAGATGATGCTGAGAGACCTATCCTCGCTGATCATCAGACACACTGTAGTGTCCCGGCGGCATCTCACGCCGGAGCTGGCGCTGCGTCTGATCACTCCCGCATGCCCGCTTTGGACCGCCAGGGAAGATGAGTCGCCCTTCAAGGACCCCTTCTGGGCGTTCTACTGGCCCGGGGGACAGGCCACGGCAAGGTAGGATACTAATGTATGGCAGTGGAGAAGGATCCGTATAACCCAATTCCTTCCGGCTTTCCTTTCGTATAATATAATAATATCAGCCCTGTATTATATACTGTACCACTTGGTCACAGGCCTCCTCTACTACTGAGAGGGATTAGGCCTTAGTTCACCAGGCTGGCCTAGTGCGGATTGGTAGACTTCACACACCCTCGAAAATACTTATAGAATTTCTCAGGTATGCAGGTTTCCTCACGATGTTTTCCTTCACCGTTAAAGCAGGCGGTAACTCACAAAGAATACACACGTAATTTTTTTTTTAAAAAAGTCAGAGGTGTTTGCTCTTGGGATTTGGACCTGCGGACATTCTTCTTGGCAGTCCGTTCCACAACCAACTAGGCTATCGCCGCTTCTAATCACTACATAGTATAAAACAAAGTCGCTTTCTCTGTCCCTATCTATTTATGCTTAAATCTTTAAAACTACGCAACGGATTTTAATAGATAGAGTGATTCAAGAGGAAGGTTTATATGTATAATAACATGCATTAAATAGTGGAGAAATATTGCACCCGTGCGAAGCCGGGGGGGCAATTCTCTGAACTACAAAAAAACAGGTTTTTCGTCAGATAATGTATGTTTTTCGGTCATTTTTAATTATATCTATATTTTATACTGTACTTAAACTAGTTTTCTACCAAGGCCTATTCATATTTTTTTGTATAATATTATAATAATCCAGTAAAAAAAAATTAAACATGCAAAATCTCATTCATATGGCGCGTCCGCACGTCCAACTTACGATTTTAATCTTTTATAAAAAAATATATGCAATCTTTTAATTAATTCAAAGTAGCTGAATCGATACTTAAACTATACGCCCGTGATTTACCATTTATAGTGTATTAATCGGTAAAAACCAATCGTATTTACAGAAGTTTTAAAAATGTCCAGACGTATATGCATAATTTCTATGGCTCATGCTTTCGCCAAGTACCTGCAATAACTGTGACGACATATCGGCCGAAATGTTTCGGCATATCTTTAGTGATAGACGCCCCCGTGCTAGCGTGAAGTAAGAACGTTCCTATGTAGCGTAAATAGAGAATTAAACACGATAATATCATCGATTCTGGCTTTTGTAAGGCAAGTTGTCTAATTTTATATGATCGTATTTTATTTAATTTATATTAACACAATATTTTTTATAACATACCACCGAAAATCGAAACAGTTTTAAAATTCTTTGATGTATTTGTTACTTGTGAATTCTGATAAAATTAGAAGGGAAATGAATTTTAGTGTTTAAATCACATTTAGCTGGGTCTAATTATTCTGGATTTCGCTGGCGATTTTACGTCAGATTAATTAGACATGGGCCAGGTAAATTAGAATTTTAAACAGGATTAGGTTTTTCACTTTATAAAAAATTTAATATTATCATTTCATGTAACAAGAAACGGTTAGCAGAAAAAAGAAAATATAATTGAATAAAGACTGACGAAATTTTATGGAAAGAAAACCAAGAAAAAGAGCGACTTAGATATCTTAGGCAGAAGGCAAATAAAAAGCCACTCAGTATTTTAAAAATGTCATCAAGAGAATAGAGAATTTAAAGAATAAGATAGAGACACAATTCCAAGGCTTATTATTTAAGGGAAAAGGGAACAGAAGAAAACGGCTCAATTGCTAGCTAGTAATACTACTCTTGAAAGCACATGTGGAACTGATGTTGAACGCTTCCAAGAAAATAAGGATGATGTTTTCTTGCCATCACCTTTAATTATATCTGACAAGACATATATTCCCAAACTTTGGTCACTCGTTAATCAAAATAGACAATATTAAATTTGATTCATCTTGTTCAAATTTAGCGCAGCGTCTATTTACTGTTCGCAAGTAGAGCTGTTGCGAGAATTCCTGTATAGACGAAGCTATTTAATGTCCTCATGATAATCATCTAGGTTTTTATATACTACCCCCTCATAATATTAGCGTGTATGTGGTACCATTAGCTGAATCTACCACACTAACTGAACTAAGCTTATTAGATCAGTCGAACTTAGATTGGTCGAATATTCTTAAAGAAAACGGTGATGATGAATCCTTACCATAAGAATCAAATTAAAACTGTGTTTCAATATTAACTGATATTGTAGTTAAGCCTGCTTATACATATAATACATTAAAAAAAAAATGAAAATTCGGAAAAGAGGCCATGCAAAAAAAAATGGAGAAGAGAATGCTACGACAGAGGACTTGGATTTGCCAAAATATAATAATGAAACATTTGAAATTTTTGCGAATATTGGCTAATGGGGAGACGTCCTTGATAATCATGCTTTGAACATTTTTTAATTGGTTGAGTATTACATATATTTAAATTTCAAATAGAGTTGCTAACTGATTAATGATCATTTCAATATATTTTTTATATTTCTACCAAAAAGTTACCTAATAAACCCAAAGTGAAATCGATCCTATTTAATAATTGTGATGATAACATTTGAGAGAACCTAATTTTCTTAAACATTAATTAAGAAATTAGCGTGAGTCAGTCTCAGAAATATAATATAGTAGATCTATAATATAATGCTCAAAAGAATGTCATTATTTTTTTATAAAAAAATTAAAGTTCAATTGATTATGTTTATGATAAATTTATGATTATTATTAATTTATTGATTTATTTAGTTATTTTATGGAACAGAGAGAAAATGTATGTTAAAGATACTGATACAATTGCAGATTTTCATTTCATGTTAATTTTAAAGTTTAACCAAGTTATTAATAACTAAAATATTTATAGTTATTTATGACTTATTGTGATTTATTGAAGGTGACAAAAATATGACATTATAGTTTTTTTCATGGTTTTACAAATGTATATATGCTACCATTCTCATTCACATGTCTTGATCTCATTTATCTGATTATTTAAATTTTCAATGAGCTATATGTCTTCGTCTAATGGATCAATTTAAGTGCCTTTACCCTTATTATATTTCTTTAAGTTATGTTTTTGATATAAACGAAGCAAATCATTCAAATATTGAAAAAAAAATTGAGCCAGGTTAATTATGCCAAAACCTTCTTTTTCGGAGAATTGCCCGGGGCGGGTCGCTAGTATATTATATGTGCAACATTTTCCACCGTTTCAACAGTATGCAACTTTTTATACAGATACTCACAATTAGAGAAGGTAGTTTTACAGATTATAATTTAAAGTTATTTTACGGTTGTTATTCTTTGTCTATAATATAATTAGTGTATCATGCTATTTATATCTATATTATATTCTTATTTAGGGACGGTTTAGGTAATGCGTAACTACATATACAATTTACAGGAATTTCTATATAAGTTATACAGGGTGTTCCAGAAAGTAGTGTCAAGCGGAGGCCCAGAGATAGAGCACCTCCAAATCTATACTTCTATACTTCTATACTTACTATTATATAAAGCTGAAGAGTTTGTTTGTTTGTTTGTTTGAACGCGCTAATCTCAGGAACTACCGGTCCAAACTGAAAAATTATTTTTGCGTTGGATAGCCCTTTGTTCGTGAAGTGCTATAGGCTATATATCATCACGCTATACCCAATAGGAGCGGAGCAGTAATGGCTGATCTCAGGAACTACCGGTCCAAACTGAAAAATTATTTTTGCGTTGGATAGCCCTTTGTTCGTGGAGTGCTATAGGCTATATATCATCACGCTATACCCAATAGGAGCGGAGCAGTAATGGCTAATCTCAGGAACTACCGATTCGAACTGAAAAATTCTTTTTGTGTTGAATAGCCCTTTGTTTGTGGAGTGCTCTAAGTTATATATCATCACGCTATGACCAATAGGAGCGGAGCAGTAATGGCTAATCTCAGGAACTACCAGTTTGAACTGAAATAATTGTTTTGTGTTGGATAGCCCTTTATTTGTTATGTTATGTTATGAGAGCTTCCGTTGCGTGCGCTGCGTAAACGGTTAAAGTTGTTCCTCTTAAAAAGTTCTAAAAAATATATTATAAAACAAAGTCCCCCGCTGCATCTGTCTGCCTGAACGTGTTAAACTCAAAAACGACCCAACGTATTAAGAGGAAATTTGGTATGGAGACAGTTTGGGACCCTGGGAAGAACATAGGCTCCCGGGAAACTACTACTTTTATAACGGCAAAAGCAAGTCTTGAATAAGTCCTACTTTTTAAAAAAATTAACATTTAATCGTTCAAATCCGAAATTCTCAAAATTTCTATAAAATATTCATATCTCGAAAACTATGAAAAATCGCGGAACATACATGGGGGTGATTCGGATACCCCAAGGGGTGCTCTATCTCTGGACTTCCGCTTCACACTACTTTCTGGGACACCCTGTATATTGTATCTAAATATAAAATACTAGCTTCCGCCCGCAGCTTCGCCCGCGTGGATTTTGGGTTTCAAAAATGGAGAAGGTGCTCAATTTGTCGGGATGTTTTTTTAATTTATGGTGGTATGCAGGTGGTCCGATTGTCCGGTCAGGGTCTGATGATGGGATCCTGGTGAAATCGAAGGAACTTTTAACCATTAAGGTTGCACACGAAATGACGGAAGCTTAAAAAATGGAGTAACTTCTCCCGTTTTCCCAACATGTTCCATCACTGCTATGCTCCTATTAATTGTAGCGTGATGAAAAGTATACTATAACCAGCTCAGGAGTATGAAAAATAATTGTACCAAGTTAAGTTAAAATCCGTCGAGTAGTTTTTGTTTCTATAACGGTTATACAGACAGACAGACAAAAATTTTACTAATTGCATTTTTGGCATCAGTATCGATCCCTAATCACCCCCAGTTATTTTGGAAATATATTTCATGTACAGAATTGACCTCTCTACAGATTTATTATAAGTATAGATATGCAAAAGTAGCTCAAAAATTGTCCATAACGAAAACATGCATTTTAAAGTAAAACAAAAGAAATAATATCGTGAAGCCAACCAAATAACTAATGATATATTAAATTTTGTGACTGTTCAATTTAGTCGGGTCCGCGATATCACTTTTGTTGAGTTTCAGAACGCGACATTATATTATTATATTCTGTGCTCCAACGCACACTGCTTTGATGTTAGGAACACACCTACATTGCTTAAACAACAGTGAACTTTATACAATAGCAATAAAGCTCAAATTGACTCTACGTATTAGTTAGAAAACGTTTGTATGGGAAATAGAAAAATGCTGTTTTGAGGATTTTCCCGGCAATTATTCGAATTTTTCTCACCTTTTAAACCTTCCCTAAACCTCCACGAATAATTCAAGACCAAGATAAGATAAATCCGTTCAGCCGTTCTCGAGTTTTAGCGAGACTAACGAACAGCAATTGATTTTTATATATATAGATTTATCTGGGGGTTATTATATCTTTATACTATAACAAAAAATCTTTGATTGTATAGAAACATTTACGTAATGTTGGTAAACGCTTTATAAACGATAGCGCTGTCTTAATATACTTACAGTCACTAGGTATCATCAGCCTTTGTACTAAATACAGGTCTTGCTAAAGATTTTCATACTAACTTGAAACGGCCTGCATCCGACGCGTTCCAAAACCTTTATCACTTAAGTATTGTTATTCCCTATAGGGTCATTCGTCTCTATTAACCCCCGACATTGGGTATTTAAAAAGTGTATGTTGACATTTAGGTTTTTCCTTCCTTGCATAAATTTAAATGTAGCCTAACCAGGAAAATAAAAAACCGGCTAAGGACTCGCCATTTTTGTGCCTCGTTTTAAATTAGCGTTGCTAATACAAGGAATTAGTTGTTATTTTACTCAGTGGTTGAAATTCCACCATCCAAGTCAATATATTTGTAACACACATAATTATACTTACTAGGTACATTTTATTTTAGTGCACGCCTTTTATTTGAACTCTAATGATGCCAAATCTCACTCCTTCGGCGCAATATGCTCAAAAAGGTGTATAAAGCTTTTTCTTTTATACAAACATGGCGAAGTTTTTCTGAAGTCTCCTAATACACGTTATAATATTTTACTTAAAAGGAGACTTCATACCTTTAAGTGAAATTTAACCTATAGTGGTTAACGAAAATAAACATGTTTTCATTCTTTAACATTTTTTTTTATTTATTGCTTTGAATGACCAGACGATCTTGCCGTTCGCCTTATGGTCAGCGATACAACCGCCCATAAACTACAAAGTATTGTTTGGTATTCCACTGCATGTTAAGTCTCATTATATCCAGTAGTTACACGGGCTACAATGTCCTCCAAACCGGAATAAAACAGTGACTACATACTGCTGCTTGGCGGCAGAAATAGACATTGCGGTGGTACCTACCCAGGCGGACTCTCGCATATGAGAGATCTACCACCAGTATGTAGTACATGTAGCGTTTTCGACCCCCCTGCCTCACTTTGCAATCAGTATTATCAGTACTGACTGTAATAAATATGTGAAGAATGTTGTGCTGATAAGAATTACCGGAATTGTAACACACTAGTGTCATGTGACATTGTACACACTTTTACGTATTATCTTTTCTTTGAAAATATGTTATGTGAGTTAAGCAACTGTCGGATATTTTTTGGTAGCTTACTTTTTATTATTTACTAGTTGACCCGACAGACGTTGTCCCGTCTTAACTATGAATTTGCAGTTTTCTGTCAATCGCTGAAATTAACTTTTCTTAAATTTTCTAACGTTCCGCTCAACTTCATTAATTTTTTCTTTCATAAGGTCCTTCAATACAACAATAACAAACACAACAAAAAAAAAATAGTGAAATCGGTCCAGCCGTTCACGCGTAATGGCGTAACCAACGGAAATAGGGATTCATTTTTATATAATATATAGATTTATTTATTTATTTATTTAACCACGACCATGATATGTAAAAACGAAGCAAAAAAAAGAAATAAAATCAATACCCAAAAAACGAAACTAGACATCTAGAACGCTTTTGCTAGTAACATACATGTATTTAATATCCGCCCGGATAGTGACCACCGTACACAAGGTGTTAAAACCCGCCATAGTGGCACACGTGTATCGCGTTCTGGGATCAGCCTGTGTCCGGTTTAATTGTGTCGACTGTCGAGTGGTAATCATCTATCAGTCGACATTCTACTGGACGCTACTGCACTTACATCAGGTGCAGTAAAAGTCTCTTTGCCGACCTCGTATAAGACCCCCATTCGAGACACATGTAAACAATTTAAAGAAAAGAATGCAACAAAATACCGAACTAAAGAATTTTAATCGCACTCCATATAAAATGTGCCGACGGTATGTGAGTATAAGGTAGTAAAACCCCAAGGCCGAGTCTGCATTGATAATTTATTATCAATGAAGTGATTCATTCGAGAGAAAAAATCTTCGCGATACGCGATTATGGGCCGGAAAATACCATACTTAATTCATGGACATTTTTATTACGTTTCGGTGAAGTGATGTTGAATCTTTTTAGAAAAAAATATACTACCTAAGCTAGATACATCCATAAACAAACATAAGGAAACAATGTACAGAGTTCAATTTTATTAGTCACCCAATCCAAAACATTGGTAACCATATACATATCTGTAATCTTCATTTATGTTTTATGTGTTAGTTTTTTTTAGGCGGTATTTATTTATTTTTTTGTGTTGATAATAACAAATAGTTTGTCTTGATGGCGCAATTGTATTGCGCACGCGGTGTGACTATCGCGCTGGTGTGTTACACGTCTGCCTACCGCTGGAAAGAGAAAAAGGCGTGATGCTATGAATTTATGTATGAAATACAAAATCCACCAAACCCAACACAAAAACACTACTGAAAAAGTGACGGGAAAGCGAATTCCGCAATTTTATTTACTCGATAACCTTAATAGTAGTAGAGCAATTACTCGCGAATTTACCCATAAAGAATCTCATACGTATTTTGTTATAATTATGCAAAAATGCATAACATTAAACGGAAAGGCGTCTGAGGTCTGTGACGCGAATTGAAGTCTTCCGTGTCGTGTGACGTCTACCCGTTTATAAGCTTTGTTACTAGTGGTCTTTAACATACATAGTGCTACAAAATACAGGAATTTTGTCACTCCTGTCTCTCTTTTCGAAGGTAATCTTTATCATAGTTCACAAGTTTTGTAAGGTCTCATGTCCACTTTATTACATTTCACCAGCTTTGTAACGTCTTGTGTCCAAGACTGGTCTATCGTTTTGTATCGGACAATAGGCTTGATGATAAAGTGCTGAAATTCCAGATGTTTCTATAATATATTTAAAGAAAAATATATTTTTCTTGGATGAAAATATTCCCGCGCACCGCCATTGTGATGGTTCGACCATAGACCTATGATACCATTAATTTTGTAATCTGTGGTCGAATCGTTAAGCTATAAAGCATGTAGCTGTGAAGAAAAAACAATTTATTTTGTTACAGATAGAGCTAATTACTGTAGAGGTGATTTTGGAATCAACATCTTGATCTCGATTAATGACGTTAAATGTCGTTTCTTTTCTTACAGGTAAAGTTTTATTACTAAATACTTTTGTTTATATGAATCATACACGTAAACACAATAAACCTTTTCTTACAGGGAAACTCAATTGTGTTTTGAATGACGTCCAAATCACTAGAAACTAAATCTTATAGGTATTCGATGTTACTGGAAAACTTACCAAAACAATGATACAATAGGTCCCCCCTTCTCCGAGGGAATTCGTGTGCATTCGATTTCCTCACTTAATGCACGCTCATGTACTGTGGGATATTTGTCACGGCCCTAGGAACACAGTTCAGTGTGTATTCCTCATAGGTGTAATTCACATTGGGGCTTATAAAGGCTCGCGAGCATTTCCTGGCTTTCTCCCCTCCTCCCATTCTAAGATGGTTCCCTGTCCTTCCCCCACTCTACCTTCCCAGCTATCCCCTTCCAACTTACCTCGAGTTCCCTGCAGTCACTAGGCCGTGGGATTCCAGTATACCATTCGAAGGTGTCCCTGGTGCTGAGGCCCATACTAAAAAAACACAAAAGGTTGTTTACATGGTATTTTATTTTATTTTATTCAAAAGGAACAGAAAACACTTACACATTAAATAAGTAAAGGGTAAAGTTACACATGTACTGCATAAATAAATATGTACCCAACAACACTGTTCACAGTTTAACAGAAAACTTTACAAAGAAGCAACAAACGTCTATAAGTCATAGGTATGAGAAAATCTCAAGCCTGCAATATTTAATTAGTCGAAAACAAAACGGTTATACTCATGTTTAAAAAGTAGTCGGAATCGCCTAACAGTTTCGACCTATTAAGTAGGTCATCCTCAGGGGCGAGTACTAAGAGGATGTCGCGTCGCGGAGGCCTCTCGATCACTGAATCACTGAAACCGTGTTGTTTTCGACTAATTTAATTTGTCTCGCGTAAGTTTTAATAATATTACTGCGATATTCAGTTTAAAAATACATTAGTAAAAAGTAAGTTATAAATTGATTTTTAAATTTTGCTTTGTGTACCAAATGTATGCACCTTAATGAGTACCACAAGCTTTTAATGACTCAGTAGGCTTAAAAAAACAATAATTTTCAAACACTCTTCAGGTAATGAATCACAATGTCACACGATGTCGACATCAGCCATTAGTCCTTACGTAACGTTATATTTTGTTTACGTGAAGAGATCAATGACCTGCCACGTGAATCTGAATCATTGCGGGTAACACCGAATCATATAGTATTTGTTAAACAAGTCTTATTTAGTGACATATATACTATAGATACGTGGGTTCGATTCCTAAATTGGACAACAGACAACCTTCGAAGAAGATTGATGTCAGATAGGCGGTCAATAAACTATGCAAATCTAAATATAGACCTTGTAAAAGTCGCCGGTACTAGCTTGATACAGTCAGCTTGTAAAAGGTCGGTCAGGATATCTTTAAGGGAGAGCTACTTTCAGTGGACTTCCAAAACATGGAGAACATTAAAAAAATAAAACCTTTCTGCCACATGTCATCCATCGCATACAGTTACGTAATATACCGTAAAATAGCAAAGCACCAATGTAAAATACTTCATATTTTATCCATATCGCGATTTACACGATTTAATGCACGTATTAGCGTATTTAATACAAATATGTTAATTTTGTATTAATATCTAAGGACGCTGTGACTTGTCACACGGACATTTCAAATAAGACGTCTTTATTACAAACTGTCTCCATACCAAATTTTATCCTAATACGTTGGGTAGTTTTTGAGTTTAACACGTTCGGGAAGACCGATGCAGCGGGGGACTTTGTTTTATGATATATTTTTGTAGAACTTTTTAAGAGGAACAATCCCGTCATACATTATTGTTTCATAACTTTAACCGTTTACGCAGCGCAAGCAACAGAAGCTCTCAAAACTAATAAATTGTCCCCGTTTTTGCATCATGTTTCATTACTGCTCCGCTCCTATGGGTCATAGCGAGACGATATATATAGCCTATAGCATTCCAGGAACAAAGGGCTGTCCAACACAAAAAGAATTATTCAGTTCAAACTCCTAGTTTCTGAGATTAGCCATTACTGCTCTGCTCCTATTAGTCATAGCGTGATGATATATAGCCTATAGCACTTCACGAACAAAAGGCTATCCAACGCAAAAAGAATTTTTCAGTTTGGACCGGTAGTTCTTGAGATTAGCCATTACTGCTCCGCTCCTATTGGGTATAGCGTGATGATATATAGCTTATAGCACTCCACGAACAAAGGGCTATCCAACGCAAAAGAATTTTTCAGTTCGGACCGGTAGTTCCTGAGATTAGGCATTACTGCTCCGCTCCTATTGGGTATAGCGTGATGATATATAGCCTATAGCACTCCACGAACATAGGGCTATCCAACGCAAAAAGAATTTTTCAGTTTGGACCGGTAGTTCCTGAGATTAGCGCGTTCAAACAAACAAACAAACAAACAAACAAACAAACTCTTCAGCTTTATACAATAGTATAGAGTATAGATTGGTAACAACTTTTGGAGCACATATTTGGTCCTGATGTTGTGTATATAACTAACTATACTGTTTAATGTCTTTATACTAAACTAATAAATGTTGAAACAACTATCAACTAATCAAATATTTAGTTTAATGTCTGTTAGTTGGCAACGACTACTCACTAGAAATTGTCAACTAAATTACTAAACTAAACTCTAGTGTCATTTATTGCTGTTCTCTGTCAGTAATACTGTACCCGCCAGTGAGCGCTGTATGATAGCTGATACTCTAATTTATTTATTTATTTAAGGACCTCCAACGAACGATACACGGCATATAATAAAAACAATGTCGTAGCATTATTACAAATTAAAATGTGACGTGCTCCTTCAATTATAGAAGACCACAGTATGCAAATTTATATATTGATACAGCGGCTTTTATATATTAATATTATTTAGTTATTTATGTTTATACTTAGATGATGATCTGTTATTGGTAAATGTGGCTTGATTTAGCAAAAGCTCACATGCTTCTAAACGTACCATTCAGGCCGACCTTGCTTTTTCTGAGACTTTTTAGGTCCTAAGTCCTAACTATATTTTTGTAAGTAATTATTGACGTGCTTCAATCATATTGTCGTGTTATTAGTTCGCCATATAATATAATATTCCTATAGATACTACATTTAATGATATAGGTAAATCGAAAGTTCCTTCTAGTCACCACAAGACATTATATCTTAGTGCGAAGTAAACAGTAAAAAAAGTGCACAAAAAAAAACAAAATCAGATTATTAATATCCTTTATTGCACCGGCATTGTCCGATATCAAATTAGATTAAAAATGGCGGTCACCTTCTCAAGGAAGCCTGCATATTTGTAAACAATAGCAAGCTATCGTTCGGTTACCTTATAAATTATTGAATATGTGACTCATCCGCGGATTCCTCCGCCATTTTGCCGGATTACTCACCATCTGCTGTCTCTTTCTGATGCTCTTTCTCGCTCTAAATGTTAAGCAACTGCTTAGCGACTTCAGTTATCTCATTATCGGTTATCTACAATTATAAGGAATTATTTATCTCTATAATTACTTTATCAATCTAATTATTTATTATCAATATGCGACTAGCTTCTTCTCATGGCTTTGTTGATTAGCCCGTTCCTCGGGAAAAACAGAAACCCTATAGAACTCACGGAACAGGTAGCTTCATATTAGCGAAATCATTTTAAAAGGACTAGTGATTTTAAAGATTATCCTTTCCATTAAAACTGACAAATTTCACTCCTATATTAGTATATGATATTATCTGTAAATGTAGGAAAATACGTATCGTTCAATAAAGGCGATAATAATTTAATTATTTTTTATCAAAACATTTGACAAGATAGTGTTGAAGATATAAGTCTTAAAATTATTGTGCAATGAGTACGCAAAATTGATATGCTTACTTACTGTTTTTTTTTTTATTAGCAGTGTTTTTGTATTATAAATCGGCAAACGAACGAATAGGTTACTTACTTAATTTTGAGTTATCAGTAACTTATAAACGATTACAATACCAGAAGAATGTTGAATGCGCTACACAACATAAATAAATAAAAGTCACTGAATTGGAGGTCATTTGAAATTTTGAATATATTAATGGAGTAGTCAATCCGCAACTATTTTTCATGGTCGTTAAATACACGTCTACCTCCACTTTGCCACGAAGAGAACTTTAAATGTAAGTTACAGGGTAGTAGTATATACTTATTGTAGGGTTTAGTGCGACGTCTTAACAATGAAGGGAGCAATGCCAGTCTATTTATTAAAAAATCACTACCACCCACCGCTATGCAATGTATGAGATATACCAGGTTGTTACGAAATTATCATTTTTTTAACACTAGCTGACCCGGCGAACTTCGGACCGCTTAGCAGTCGACATATTGACATTAATATTTATACGACACTAACGTCACTCAATTGTTTTGCCTTGCCGGAACCCTTCCACTAACACTAAACTTTATGGTATGGTATTAAAGTTCAAATTGACTTTTAAGTATTATTACGAATCTTTTGTATGTGAATATAGAAAAGTTTTGTTTTTAGACTTTTTCAAGCAATTTTTTAAATTTTTCTCTAAATAAGAACCATCCTCGTACTTCAACGAATATTATTAAAAAAGAATTAGCGAAATCGGTTCAGCTGCTCTAGAGATTTGCGCTTAGCAACACATTCAACGATTCATTTTTATATTATAGATAACCATCATACTATCTAGCGTAGGTTTAATAGTCTAGCAAAGGCTGGCTTTTACAAACACACCTGTCTTGGGCGGAATATACGTAAGCCGTAAGAGTAGCGAGCAAGAAAGTGACTAATGAATATACGGGAATCGAACTTGCGTGAAGTTCACTATGTGTATCGTAAAGTGTAAATTCCGAGGTCGACGCGACCTCCATTATCGCGTGACCTCGCCCCGGCCAGCGCTCTCTATTACTGAGACTGATCGAGTGTTAGATCTACAAACGCATGTAAGTTTCTTGAAACAAATTAACTTAAGATATTATAATATCTTACTGTCGTATGTTCAGAAATATCACTGGATGTTTTATTCTTAGACACATTGTAAAGCTAAATGTACTTGCTTCCCTAACGAAATATGTGTTTATATAAGTAACTTAATACTAGCTTTTGCTCGCGGCTTCGCCCGCGTGAAGGAGTTTAGCGGGATAATTTTTTTTCCGACTTAAGTACTTGATGTGTATCGTTATATTATGACCAAAATACACAAAATCGTTATAAATTGTAGCCTATGTGTTATTCTGATGTATAAACAATATTACTGTAAAGTTTCATCCAAATCCGTTCAGTAGTTTTTCGTGAAATAAGAACAAACATACATACATCTTCACAAACTTTCGCATTTATAATATTTGTAGGATAAGCCAACTGATAAGAGACGAAAGCATGTCCTACATAATACATTACTAGTTCACTTGATAAACCAAGATGATTCATAGTTGGTACTTGCAAGCTATCGGGCACTTGTTTTATCCCGGATATTTGCCGGGACTTCTCGACCGGAAAATCCCCGACGCTCTTAACCGGAACACCCACCGGACGCGGTCAATAAAACGCAATATTATGCTTTATAAACTTTATAAGAAAATGTTTCATAAATTTGACTTTGTTTCGTGGCGAGGACAAATTGACATATTTATTTGTTTTGTATATTAAATTAAATAGTTAGCATAATATGTACGAATTTTGTGGTACTCATATAATATTCTAAGTAATTTTTACAAGTGCGTGTTTCGAGCAAAATCATAAAAAAATTCGGTTCGTACTGAAAATTTATGGAGTTCCTTTACACGCAAGATTACTTTTCCAAGTACTGACGTGGCAGCGGCTTAGTCAGAATTCCGAGAACCGCCCCCGCAGCCACCCCACACCCTCAGGGTGAGTTCTCAGAACACAGATCCGAGCCAGCATAATAGAATTGCGGGGAATTCTTGGAAATATCTGTTTGTACGCAGATCTCGGGAGAGTTTGGCGAAATGTACCAATTTATTGGACATTTTAATTTTGTGTGTTCTGTGAAATGTTTTCATTGAAGCAGTAAATGTTTTGAAAACAAACATATATTTGTTAAATAAGCGACTTACTATGTAGAATGTCTAGTATGCTAGAGTGATTGTGTCTGGTCATCGCGATGTCTAGATATTGTTACTAAGCGGCGTTTAAATAGCATTGCTCAGCAGTATAAGACTGATAACTAAGGATAATAAACAAGAATGACATGCAGCGGTTTATTTAATACCTAGGTGTTTTTAATCCAAAGTTATGTATTATCATAATGATTTCTTGTGTTTGCGCGAATGTTAGACTTTGAAATAAAACTAAGCGGACTTTATAGCCGTTTTTCTGTATTCTCGTCTGCTTAGTATTTTTAGTTTCATTAGCAGGTGTAATGCGAGTGCAGTTTGTATTTTTTTTTTGTTTATATTGAATAGTTTTAAATATTTTACGATTATTAAGAATAGGGAAATAAAGTTGGTGATATTATTCCAATTATATATGATAGATATTCAATTGAATATGCATTTTCGAAAAGGGCACATGTCTGAAAATGTAAAAAGTTTAGGAAATGGAAAAGTAGTGTAAAAAATGTATTTTTGGGTTACCATTTGAGCTCAATTAGCAATTAAAATTAAAGAAGTTTTGTTGTTAATTGTTATTATATATACATTTATAGATATGCTATATTTATGAGATTTGCCCTTTTCGAAATTGCATAACGCAGTACCTATGATAAAAAGTACCTAAATTATAATTTTAAACCCTATACGAAGATATAAAAACTATTGGAAACGTGGAAATATATTTATATTCTTTGTTTCAGGAATTATAACATTTCGATTATGTTATAATTCCTGAAACAAGGATTTCGATTGTTTCAAAATTCATGTGAATTCTACAGCCGCGAAGTCGAGGAACAGCAGAAGTTAGTTATGCTGATAAGTGGCAAAATTAGCAGTATTTCCTTGAATTGTGTTAGTTTGATTGAGCGTAAAGTTGTTAACTTTAAACTTAATTAGTGCAGATAGCTTTGTTGTTACCTTCGTTCGTATAAATGTATAATTTTCCTATACGTTGACGTAAAAGGATATCCATAATTCATGTTAAATATTATACAAGGAAACATACATGTATTTATAGTATACATATTTATTGTTCCTATTGCAGTTAGACATAATAGATAGATAACTATTTATTGAACACCACATAAATAACAGAAAAAACACTTCAACATACTCTTATTGCTATGGGATATATAATTGTACATATAATATATATTGATATAAAATTTAATACCACCAAAAAATATTTGCATAAAATAATATGGTTTAAATTTATTTATGTCATTAAGATTTTAGTTTTTGTTGTTTGAACATTTTTGTTTTACTCTTATAGGATCACAGTGAAAATAATGTCTGCTAGCGACATCTATTGCAACGACTATGTAATCTAATACTTAGTACATAGTACTCACGATATAAAATAGATGGCCATATAGTACTGTATTAATCTTGCCATAATTTAGACTCACACATACATTTTAAACAGAATTTAAAACTAGAAGACTAGTTGTATGGTTATTTGTGATAACATTTCAATTGCTATACAATATTATAGTGGTTTAGACTAAATTACTGAATGTCACTTTAGCGACATCTATTTAAATAAACGTTTAAACTCTATCATTGTACTTAGTTAAGCATTTAATACCCATATAAAATAATAGATGGCGCTTATTTACAATACCATTTACAAACATTAAAATTAAATGTACAACAGATGTCGCTACGTAAAATTTCAGCCAATCGGTATTACAATAAAATCGGGATACCAAGTTATATTTATTCCTGCATATCTTAATATACTTATGCTTATTTTCAGGTACATTTTGGACAATGGAGATCTCATAAAAGATCGCAAAGTTCTAGACGTTGGCTGCGGTTGCGGCGCGGGGTCTATCGCGGCAATAAGAATGAAAGCAAAATATGTACTGGCGAATGACATTGATCCTTGTAAGTATAAAGTGATACAAAAAATATAAAACAAAATTTTGGAGATGCCGGGGATCGAACCCGGGGCCTTTCACATGCAAAGCGAACGCTCTACCACTGAGCTACATCCCCTCTTGAACGATTAGTCAAAATTATGTATTAATTTCAGATGCCATCGCAGCTACTAATATAAATGGAAAAATAAATGAAGTTAATATTGAAACGAATATGGACAATTTAATAGGCACTAAATGTACTGAATTTGATACAATATTAATAGGCGATATGTTTTATAATGAAGAATTCGCTGGCATTTTGTTCCATTGGCTTGAACAGCTTAGGGCAAGCGGTAAAACTGTAAGTATATATTCTATTTATTTCCCATTTTTTTTGTTTTCTATGTTTACAGTACTTTACCGTGTAATTTTAATTATTAGACCGATGGGCTATTTACTAATGATATTAAATTCAACTATTTGCAAGTAGATCCATTGGAATAATTAACAGTCGATAACTATGCAAAATAATGCCTATGTCGATTACCAGTGTGCTTAGTTAGAAATTGACCGGTTTGTGAAGCCTAAGGTCGCAGGTTCAAATTCCAAGGCACACAACACTGACTTAAAGTTACATGTGTATTTTTTACGAGTTATTGTATGCTTTAATACTGAAGGAAAACACCGTGAGGTAATCCACATACCTGAGAATTCTCCATAAGAACATATGTGAAGTCAACCCACACTAGGCCATCGTAGTGGACTCCGGCCTAAACCTCATAAGTAGAGGATCTTTTACAAAATAAAAATAATTAACAATATACATATTATAAGTTCTTTATGAGGTTGACAAGCGAGACAGTGAGTTGTTTGCTGATAAGCGATCACCACGACCCATAAAGAACCACAATTATCGATACAAATTAGCCGGATTTATTAAAACGATTTTGAATATACTTGATGAGACAATGTGACACGTATTCCAATTTGCTAATACCTAAACTGTTTAGTATTAGTGTATCTATTCCCAAAGGCTAGTACAACCCAGTGATGAACGGTGAAACTTTCCCAAAGGGTACCCGCTACAGTATAGTATTAATAATATGCATAAATGTGGTGTGAAATGTTTTAATGATAATTAGATTTTACATGTTACGAATGGGAAGCTTAGCACCCGTTCACGAGTATGACGCATGTGCCAGCCATCGACCTCCTCAGCCATATTGTAGGGAAGTGGCCGACCCGTCACACGACGCCGCCGCAGGTACAGACAGTTAGAGAGTATTTCATACCCAAGCCGCCTACAGTTACATTACGAAAAATATAATATATCTATCAAGTGACATGATTCCAAAGAAAATCACACAAAAATGCTTAGTCCCAGGCATTTATATCCTCCAGGTATTCTGAGATCTATTATCTTGTTGTTCTTGATTCTGAGAAATAAGCTTTATTACACAACTTGCGCTTAATAATGGCTTGGAATTTCGCAATATTTAAGGATTTGATCTCAGTGGGACCTTTGTTATAAAAATGTATACTTTGCTGATCTTTTGGACCCTTGTTTAGAGATTAAGTAAATTATTTTTGTTTCTAGTATTTAAACTATGGATATCGCTAACTTCTGGAAATTTTTCTATATTTTTATGGACATACACTAAGTTAGTGAAAATGAATTGTGATGCTACTGTAAATTACATTTGCTTCTTTAAATATTTCTCGTAGCGAACATCTAGGGCTTAGCAAATATATAGATCTTATCGCTCTTTTTTGTAGAACAAATATAGTATTAATGTCAGCAGCACCACCCCATAGTAAAATTCCATAACTCATCAAACTATGAAAGTAAGCAAAATAGACCAATCTAGCTGTCTCAATATCAGTTAGTTGGCGTATCCTGCCCACTGCAAAAACTGCGGCGCTCAGCTTTTTAGCTAGGACAGATATATGAGGGCCCCACTGAAGTTTACAGTCCAGTGTGATACCCAAAAATTTGGTTGTATCCACAAGGCTCACCTCGTCACTATTTATAAATGTTAGCGTTAACTTTTTTACGTGTGCGTGCGTGCGTGTGACGAATTTTATGCATTTAGTTTTTTCGCTATTTAATAATAAATTGTTAACGCTAAACCAATGCACTAATTTTGAGAGAGTGTTGTTTACATCGTCAAGAATTAATTCATGTCAGTATACCTGTGAATTTCTTTCGCAGGTTTTGATCGGCGACCCAGGCCGGCACGGTTTGACGCATGCGCGTCGCGACAGACTGCAACTATTGGCCAAATACGACTTACCCAAGGAAAGCTGTGATGAGAACAACGGCTTTACAGATACTACGCTATGGATGCTTAATAAATGATATCTATTATATTTGTCGTTTTTATTTATTTTATGTGAGAAATTAATTATATTTCCTTATGGCTTATGCTTAAAAGCAGAAGGTTGATCCCGTAGGGCTGTGGATAACCCTAGATTAGTGTGCAGTCGACCCCTACAAAATTTGGAAACCAAATAAATAATGAAATAAATTATAAGGACATGAAAGCCTTTTTTTTGCTCATATTGTCGTATTAATTAAGAAAAGTGCCTGGCACTCTGCAGTCAGAATTCGTAAATATGAAATGCGGCGTACCACTGTACGAAGTTATCCTAATTATTGTATCACCCTTAGTGGATATATCATATTTGCTATTTAGTCCAACCTGAACGGTTTTTACGTGGTTGTTCCTAAAAACCAAAAGACCATGCCTTATAAGTTTACCAACAAACCAATTCGGTCCTCCCACTAATTGTGCCGTCGATCTAAACACCATATGCATGCTCGTGCATGGGGTGCATTTTTCGTGGACTGAGGCAAAAGTTAAGTAACTGTACCCTCTTGGCTATTGAAAAAACTGATACCAAAACAGGGAGCCTCTATCTTTTTCCCTAACTTCCGGTGGCGGAGGGCGAAATTTTCCGAAATGAACGCCTACACAAAATGTAAGTACTAAAAGTAATTATGATTAGAATTTTGTTCACTATAGTATTCTAATTATTTATTTACTAATAATATCATTTATTTTCATAGTTTGCTCATATACCTATATATTACAAAAGGGAAGTGGGTAGGAATCCACTTATATAGACTCTTCGCCACTGCTACTTCCAACATGCCTTTCGTTCATTGCAGTTATTAAAGCGAGGATTGTGGGTTTGCCGTTAGTAAGGACCTCCGGTGAGATAGAAGTGGTAAATAAAACAAAACTAACTACGGTGATATGTGCCAAGAGGACATAAAGTAATTCAGATAAGAAGAATAAAAACCCCACCTAACCCAACCTTACTCGGCGACAATATGTTCAAACCTAACCTTACTCGGAGACATTATGATCAAACCTAACCTTACTCGGAGACATTATGTTCAAACCTAACCTTACTCGGCGACATTGTGTTCAAACCTAACCTTATAGGGCGATATTATGTTCAAACCTAACCTTACTCAGCGACATTATATTCAAACCTAACCTTACTCGGCGACATTATGTTCAAACCTAACCTTACTCGGCGACATTATGTTCAAACCTAACCTTACTCGGCACATTATGTTCAAACCTAACCTTACTCGGCGACATTGTGTTCAAACCTAACCTTACTTGGCGACATTATGTTCATACCTAACCTTACTCGGCGACATTATGTTCAAACCTAACCTTACTCGGCGACATTGTGTTCAAACCTAACCTTACTTGGCGACATTATTTTCAAACCTAACCTTACTCAGCGACATTATATTCAAACCTAACCTTACTCGGCGACATTATGTTCAAACCTAACCTTACTCGGCGTTATTGTGTTCAAACCTAACCTTACTCGGCGACATTATGTTCATACCTAACCTTATAGGGCGTCATTATGTTCAAACCTAACCTTACTAGGAAAGTCTCGCCGCGCACGCCGAGGAGAGCGGCCACTTTCGGTGCACGCTCCGCCTCGACTGAAAGAACTAACCTGCATGCAGATAAAAGTTTACCTGCACAACTCGCGTTTAGCTGCAATATCTGCCTGCGGAACTCACATCTAGCTGCGTTACTCACACCTGCTTGCGCTACTCACGTTAAGCTGCATCACCTGCCTGCCGAACTGACGTCTAGCTGCATTACCTGCCTGCGGAACTCACATCTAGCTGCGCTACTCACACCTGCCTGCGCTACTCACGTTAAGCTGCATCACCTGCCTGCCGAACTGACGTCTAGCTGCATTACCTGCCTGCGGAACTCACATCTAGCTGCGCTACTCACACCTGCCTGCGCTACTCACGTTAAGCTGCATCACCTGCCTGCCGAACTGACGTCTAGCTGCATTACCTGCCTGCGGAACTCACATCTAGCTGCTCTACTCACACCTGCCTGCACTACTCACGTTAAGCTGCATCACCTGCCTGCCGAACTGACGTCTAGCTGCATTACCTGCCTGCGGAACTCACATCTAGCTGCATTACCTGCCTGCGGAACTCACATCTAGCTGCATTACCTGCCTGCGGAACTCGCATCTAGCTGCGCTACTCACACCTGCCTGCGCTACTAACGTTAAGCTGCATCACCTGCCTGCCGAACTGACGTCTAGCTGCATTACCTGCCTGCGGAACTCACATCTAGCTGCGCTACTCACACCTGCCTGCGCTACTCACGTTAAGCTGCATCACCTGCCTGCCGAACTCACGTCTAGCTGCATTACCTGCCTGCGGAACTCACATCTAGCTGCGCTACTCACACCTGCCTGCGCTACTCACGTTAAGCTGCATCACCTGCCTGCCGAACTGACGTCTAGCTGCATTACCTGCCTGCGGAACTCACATCTAGCTGCGCTACTCACACCTGCCTTTTAGTGTCGCGGGAAAATCCATTTACGGACCCCCACCTCCGAGGAGGCGGGGAGTGTCGGACTCACCGGCGCCTTCCACCCAGCGATGCTACGAGTCGCCCGAGATGTAATGGGCGGTCGCTGGGTGGGTCCCTACCAGACTTAGCGCACCGGAATACCGACTAAAACCCCCGCGTGGGCCATCATCGGCGCATTAGGGACGGCTCCGGGAAAACCTGAGCAGAACGCATGGATTGCGCCGGAACCGCCCTGCGCAGTGCCGCTTTCGCGGCCCGACTCGGCGGGGAAAGGTCCGTTCCCCGCACGCCGAGCGTCGCTGTGGCGACGGCGACAACGTGAGGCCTAGCCCTTCACGCTGTCGCCCACCCCGTGGGCCGCCTTAATGGATGGTAGGAGCGGCGGCCCCGGTTGCCCACGAGGCGCAGGGCGACGGGTTAGACACCGTCGCCCCGACGCCTCCTTCTCCTCCTATGGCGGCGGCGGGCGGGATCGGTCTGCTCCCTATCCGCTCCGCGGCCTCCTTCTGCGACATGGCACGCTCGCAGAAGGAGGCCATAGCTCGCCACGACCTCCGACTGCGGACCATGGCGGCGACCACGGTCGGCAACGAGAGGTCGCTTCCGATGACGGCCAAGAGAGCGCTGCGCTCTTCCGTCCAGGCTGGGCACTCCTCGAGAGTGTGTTGGGCCGTGTCCTCGCGGCAGTTGCCACAGTGGTGGCACGCGGCGGACTCCTCCTTCCCGGCTATGCGACACAGGTATGCACCGAAGCACCCGTGCCCGGTGAGCACCTGCGTCAGCCGGAATGTCGGCGCACCGTGGCGCCTGTCCAACCACTGTCGAAGGACGGGTCGCACTGCCGCGACGGTCCTCAAGCCCGCACTCGGGCTCTCCAGCCTGAGCTGCCATTCCTCCACAGCGGCGTTGCGGAGGGAGACCAGAGTGGTCTCGACCTCTTGGGGGCTAGCCTCTGTCCTCGGCGCAAGCTCTCTTCCCGCCACCAGAAGACAGAAGAGAGAGCCCGCGCGTCGAGATCCCAGGGCAGAGTGCCCGCCAATACGCAAGCCGCTTCGTGTGAGATCGTGCGGTAGCCCCTGACGATACGCTGCGCCACCATGCGCTGCGGTCTTCGCAGCAGCCTGACGCAGCGGTCGTTCAGGGAATTGGCCCATACGGGAGAACCGTATAGGGCCATAGACCGCACGACTCCAGCGTACAGATTCCGGCAGGGATTGCCAGGACCTTCGACGTTTGGTAGCAGACGGCCGAGAGCACCGGCCGTCCGTACCAACTTCGGCGAGAGCCTCAAAGTGCGCGCGGAAGTCCCATCGGCTGTCCAGATGAAGACCGAGATACTTCATCTTTGAGCCGACGGGTATCCGCACGCCCTCCACAGAGATGTAGGCCTCGATGGGCGGCCTACTCCGAGGCCCATGGAAGGCAAGGGCCTCGGTCTTGTGGAGAGCCACCGCGAGACCCAGTCGCCGAATCCTGCGCACCACCAATTCGGTACCGAATGAGGCGAGCAGGGACGCCCTCTGAAAGGTCCTGGCCGTCGCCGTCACGAGCGTGTCGTCCGCATAGCAGACGACGGCGACGCCTCGAAGGTTGGTACCACGGAGCACCTAGTCGTAGCCGATGTTCCACAGGAGCGGCCCGAGGACCGAGCCCTGCGGGACACCGCACGACATCGCTCTACGGTGCCACCCGTCAGCGCCCGGATACACCACGTACCTGTCTGACAAGTACGAGCGCACCAGACGCCGGAGATAAGGTGGCACCTCGTGATACCGCAGTGCCTCGTTGATGCAGGCCCAGGGCATGGTGTTAAACGCGTTGGCGATGTCTAAGGACACCGCCAGCACGACCCTGCCCCGAGCGACTGCATCCTCCGCCAGTGCTTTCACCCGCAGAATCGCGTGAATCGTGGATCGGCCGCGCCTAAACCCGTACTGGCAAGCGGCCAGATCCGGGCCGATCCGTTCGAGATGCCCGACGAGGCGAGCGTGTACCACACGCTCGAACAGTTTGCACACCTCGTCGAGCAACACGATCGGTCGGTAGGCCGATGGCGACTCTGCGGGTCTCCCTTCTTTCTTGAGCAGGACAAGCTTCCCCGTCTTCCACCGCGACGGGAAAGTGCCCTGCTCAAAGCACGCGGAGAAAAGGCTACGGAGCCTCGTACCCAGTGACTCGACAGCGAGGACCCAGACACGTCCGGGTACACCGTCGAGCCCCGGAGCCGAGTTTTGCTCCGCAACCGAGACACTGCCACCTGGAGCTCTCCAGGCGAAACCTCCGGGATATCCTCTGCCGGAATCGACAACGATGGCGCCGATGGACGTGGCGCCATCGGTGGAGGAATGGCCTCCTGGGTGGCCGGAAATAACGCCGCGACAACGTCCGTCACCAGATCGGCTCGGAGACTCTGCGTCAGCGGGGCGCCCACGGGCGGAGCTTGCTCAACGCCATGCGGTACGGGCGTCCCCACGGGTCGCTGTCGAGAGTTCTCCGAGACTCCTCACGTGCCGCGGCCTTTGCTTGCGCAATGGCCACCCGCAGCGCTCTCTTGGCCGTCTTGTGTAGGCCGTGAAGCAGCCGCTCCTGTTCATCATCGCCGGGCGGACGGGAATGACGGCGGCGGTGTCTGGCGAGTCGACGGCGCGCAGCCATGCAGGACGCGCGTAACTGGGTGAGCTCCGCCGACCACCAGTACACCTGTCGCTTCGGAGGGAGGCATCGGGCCCGGGGCATGGCCGCGTCGCAGATTTGCGACATTGCCCCCGAACCACTCCGCCTCCTCTTCGACCCGCACCGGCCCTGCCGGTACAGGGAACCACGCCTGAACAAGAGCGGCTTCCTTCACGGCCTCCCGGTTGAGCCGCGTAACGGCCCAACGCTGGCCGCCCCATCGTCGGGAGGTCAAACTTCCACTGTTGCTGGGCTGGTTGGTCCGGGGAGTGGAGACACTGAACCGTATGTACCGGTGATCGGACAGCGTCTCCTCCTCCACCAGGACTCTCCAGCCCTGGACACGGCGGGCTAGGTCCGGGGTGGCGAACGTGATGTCCACCACCGAACCCCCGTTGTGCCGCACGCACGTGTCCTCCGACCCCGATTTAGGACGACCAGTCCTGAGGAGATCGCCCATTCCTCCAGGGCCCTACCCCGCGCGTCCGTCACCGACGAACCCCAGGCCAAGGATTTGGCATTGAAGTCGCCGGCGACAAGCACAGGGCGGGGCTGGCTGCTTTGCACCACCAGGGTTCCCAGCCGAATGAGAAAACTCTCAAATTCGGCTAGGGATCTGTTGGGGAGAAGTAGGCTCCCACTACCCACACCCCCAACAGAACCGCCACACATCCGGTACCCTTCGCTACTTTTTCGAAGGGCGGGGAGCCGGCGGCACCCGGGTGATGACAGCCACCGAGCCGTCGGAGTCCCCTGCCCAGTCATCCCGGGGGGGAACGAAATACGGCTCGCTGACTACAGCCACGTGGATTGACCACTGCGCCAGGCTCTGAACAAGCAAGTCCTGCGCTCTGGCGCAGTGATTGATGTTCGCCTGGAGGAAATGTTTTTGTGCCATGATTTAATGGGCGATCTCCATCTCCACTGGGTGGGACGGTTGCGGACGCGTCACAACTTCAGCACCTCCTCCGCGACGGTTGCGGGAGGGTCGAAGAGGCGACGCAATCCTTGCCGCCCACCCTGTGCCCCGCGGGTTTGCCGGCAGCTGCGCACACTGCGCAATGCGGCTCCGCGGAGCAACCCTTGGCCTTGTGGCCCTCAAGACCGCAACGGTAGCAGATCCCGCTGCGGTCCACCCCTGCGGTGCATTTAGCACCTACGTGCCCCGGCAAAGGCACCTGTAACACCTTTGGGGCCTCGGCTCAAGGAGCCGGACCCCGGCGGACACGAAGCCTACCAGGACGCGTCCTGCCCTGGCGACCTTATCCGCCACCTTTGCCGGGCACTGGGCCCACGCGGCGCCCAGACCCGAGTGCTCGATCTTGACCTGGCCCACCTTCAGGTCCTCGATCGAACACTCTCCGATTTTGGCGATAGCCGTTGCGACATCGTCAGGGGTGACGGACTCGTCAAGCCCTGAGATGCGCAGCTCTGCCGTCATGACGGGCCGGGAGACGCGAACGTCTTCCAACCCACAGAGCGCCTCCCTCATTTTGATGACGAGGGAGTCGGCTTTCGCCTCGGACTCAGGTCCGGGCACCTCGAAAGGTAGGCACCGGTGGCCACCCGTCGCGCCTTCATGCCGACCCCGATGCCAAGGCTGGCCAGGTCGACTTTGCCCCTGACCGCCTGCAGGGCCTGGGCGTAGGTCGTGCCCCGTTCTACCGCCTCCGGTGCTACCGTCAGGGTGACGGCAGCCTTCTTCGGAAGACGAAGCTGGGGCACAACCTTGCGCACCACCTTCTGCCTCTGGCCGGCATTTGGGGCGTTCGGCTTCGGCCCGGTCCTCCTCTTGTTCCTCTTCCCCTGCCGCCCCGGTTACCCACCACTGTCCACCCTTCTTCCACTGTTGTGGGGCCGGAGCGGATTGAGGCAGAGGCGTCGCCGCTCTCCTCCTGGACCCCGCATACGCCGACGCGGCGGGCGTTGGGCAGGCTCCTCGGCCACAGGTGTGGCTGCAGGAGCGGGGGCCGAGGCGGGAGCTGGAACGTCAGCAGATCTGGGCGGAGCCGCGAGTGTTGCTGCTGCCCGACTCCTCCTCTCCCCGACGGCTGGCCAGGACGGGCCAGACACCACCGACGCCACTGACGAGCGTGGGAAGGGCGCTGGGGCGAGTTTGGCCGAGATCGCCTCGAGCGTTTTCTCCATGAGAGCTTCCATCCGTCTCTCATGCCGCTCGAGGCGATCCTCCTCCTTTTCTTAGAGGCCGCCTTCGGCTCCCTGGAGCGGTCGCCGGCCACAAAATCCTCGAGGATTTTGTTCTGGGTGGCCAAGGCAGCCTCCAGTGCCGTCACCTTCCGCTCGAGGGAGGCTATTATGGCCTCCAGTCTCGCGGTTTCCGCGGAGGAGGGCTCTTCCGCGCGCTCCTGCAGCTTGGCGGCATCCTCCCTGAGAGCCTTCACAAACGTCCCTTTGAGGTTCCGGGACGCTTTTGAGACGTGACGGATGTTCTCCGCCACCTCAAGGAGGAGGTTCTTTGTGGGAACCTTTGCCGACTTTGGCGCCGCAATTTTCGGGCAGGGCGCCACGATCCTCACTTCCTGGAGCGCTGTCTCCTCCTCCACTGCGCGGGCGGCTTCGGCCACACGTTCCTCCCTCAGGGCCGACTGGTAAGCCTCCCTAATCCCGGCCACGGAGTCATCCTCCTCCGTATCCGAGGCTGAGGCCCCACACAATTTTTTGGCAGCGGCGCGCAATACTGGGTCCGTTGCGCTGCCACTGCCACTCGTGCGGACTCCCCGCGGCCTTTTGAGGCCGGCTTACGGGGTTGCCGCGCCATTCGCCTAGGTAGCCGCGAAGAGTCACTGCTCGGCTCGGACTCGCTCAGGATCCGGGCCGGCGCGCGCCTCCTAGCGGCCACCGCCTTCCTGGCTTAGAGCCACTACCACCGCGCATCTCGGCAGTCGAGGTGGAGGCAGTGTTACGCCCAGTCGCCAACGGAATGTCGCGGTCGGAGAGCAACTCTACCTCGACAGTGCACACCGTTTTGTTAATATTTTTTGGGTTTCCATCTTATTCCCACGAGTATGGGGGAAATAACGGTCCGCCCAGGCAGTGCCCCCTGTACCTGGGTAAGCCTAGCGTAACCCGCGCAGAGTGTCGGCCGGTACTCTGGCGGGGGTCGCACTCGGGACCGAACTACCCATCGGCCATGCATCCCCTCGCGGTGCGCCGCCGCTTGGGATTCGGGGTGATTTTTTATAGAGGTTTTCTTCCTCGCGGTCCGGGCGGTTAAGCCAAGACCCTCGGTCCAGTGGGAGCGCGAGACATATCCACAGACCTCCACACCAGATTACGATCTGCGACGGCGACAATGGGAGGGAGTCCCCCCACTGCCTGCTCGGGGCGGGATGAGCGCACACCGAGCCCGTCGACACCCCGGACAGAACCGGGAGCCGCCCGAGATGGGCCCACCTCGTCCGAATCGGACGACGGCCGCCGCAAGGGGCGACGACCGCCATCCAACTCCATTGTCAGGATATTGGCCGTCGCGCCGACCAGCTCGATCGACGCGCCGTTGCCCAGGGTGCACCACGAGGAGGTTTCCTGACCTAGCACCCCTACTCACACCTGCCTGCGCTACTCACGTTAAGCTGCATCACCTGCCTGCCGAACTGACGTCTAGCTGCATCACGTCTACCTGCATTGCATCTACACTTCTTCAGTCTTCACAAGGAAACCGACGCGAGCGGACGCACGCTCGACGGGCCCTCGCGGCCCTTCGCGGCCCACCGGCCGGGCGGGCCAACCACCCTACCCCACACTGAGGGGGGTGTTAACAACGTAACCGTCACGTAAATTACGGGATAAGTGAACGTTATAGTGCTAAGTGAATAGTTAAATTAAATAAATTAAATAAATAGTGACAGTGAATAATGACTTAAATAATCTAACAAGTGTTAATTGGTGTATTAACATTAATATTTGCAATAGACACAGTTATAATATCTATAACCCAACTGATATTAAATTAAGACACTTAGTGTTAACCTATAAATAATTAATAGTGTGTACTCATAACATCTAGTGAACACTGTATAACCACGTAATAAGTGTAGTGAACTATCATTAACAAGAACCAGTTAATAAATAAATAAATAAAGCCATAATAACCAGTGAATAATGAATAAATAAATAAACAATAGCTAAACATATACAGTGGTGGTAAATAAATAAATAAATAATAAAGAAATAAATATAATAAAATAAATAAATAAAAAAAATATTATATTAATATAAAATTAAAATAAAATAAAATAAATTAATATAAAATAAATAAATAAAAATAAAAAAAAAATAAAATGGAATAAAATAAAATAAAATAAAAAATAAATAACTGACTTTAATCAGCTAACAGTTCAACTCTGTGATTGACTCGTGAACTGTGACAGTGAAAGTGATTACTGTGGGTGCACCTGGCAGTGCACAACAAGCATACATACACACGCACCAGCTAGATACGCTGGGCGTGTGCACCCTGGTGGCCGTTACCACTACTGCCGCTACCACTACGGCACACACATATTGGGCACATACAACTGTTATGCACCACACTCTCTGACACAATGGCCGCAACACAACATGATGCCCTAACGAGTTCGCTGATGCGCACAGTGACGTGCCACCTGTCGTCGTCGTCAACAACAACCTCCCCGCGGCACGCACAACTGTGTCTGAATGCCTACTGGCCATCCATAAACTCACTAAAAAGATCATAACTACAATCAACACTGGCAAAAGTGTCACTTCGGAGAACAAGAAGGCGACCATTGCATTCGCCAGTGAAATCAGCACAATCACTAAAGAAATCAGCAACTTGTGTCAGACGAAACTCACTCTCAATCAAATCAAAGAAGACATTAAAGCTACCATCCGAGAAGAAGTTGCAAAACACACGGCGACAGTTGCGGGCGCTGCAGTGCCTGCCCCCATCGCCACCAACACCAGTGCAAGGACATACGCGGCGGTAGTGGCATCTAATAACAACACACCTACACCTACACCTTCACCGAAACCTGTCAGCAAGCCAGCGCTCATAGTCTCCTCCACTGACAACATCACTGACGCCAAAGAAGTCATCACCTGCGTCAAGAGGGAGGTGACGTCCCGCGGCACGGGATCCGCACCGACTAAAATCCAGCCAATCTCCAAGAATAGAGCGGTCGTCGGTCTTACAGCCGTTCCTGTCAGAAAACGTAGGCCCATGCTCATGCTTAAAGGCATAGCGAAGGAAATCAAAGCCAAAGAACTAATCAGCGTCATTTTGGGACAAAACCCCCACAATCACAGAGGCCTGCGAAAATCAAAACAACGACATCGCCATCAGATTTATCAGAGACAACCGGAAGGACTGGTTATACAACGCCGCACTGGTCACGACACCCAGAGTGTGGCGAGCGTTCATTGCACTCGAGCGAATCAACATTGAATATCAGCGTGTACACGTTGAAAATTACACTCCGTTCCTTCACAGCTTTGCTTGTCTGCAATTTGGGCACACAAAGAATCGGTGCACGTCTACCAATACACGCTGCCGCTTCTGCGCTTCTAACGAACATAAGGACTCCGATTGCCCCGATCGTACTAATAGCGAAGCCTTCAAGTGTCATAACTGCGTCACCATCAACAATAAACGAGGACTAGATACGGACGTAAATCACGTGGCCACCTTGAATCGGTGCCTACTTGTTCGGAAAATACGTGCAAATATCTTCGCCCAAGTCGACTATGGCCAACAAGAAGAATAGTAAGAACAACCAAAATAACTGTCCAACGAACAATAATATTAATATTATTCAATGCAATCTAGATCGAAGCTATAACAGCTACCAAGAATTGTTACAATACCTTGAGGACAATAGCTGCGACATAGCCCTGATTTCTGAACCATATGTTGGCAAAGCCCTTATAATAAAAACGCCACCCGGATACGATGTGCATCAGTTTCCCGCCGACGACGAGCACCCGATGAAAGCAGCAATAATCATTAACAAAACGCTTGGCTACACCCTGGGAATCAGCCAGTTTTCATCCACCAATTTGGCCACCATGCTGATAAAGATCGGCAACCGCAACATCTACATATCCAGCGTATACGTGGAACCTAACGAAGACAAAAACAACACTATATTGAAGTTAGAACGTTTCATCGATTGCACCAAAGACTCGCACCGCATAATCGGTGGCAACTTCAATGGCTGGCACCAGGTGTGGGGATCACCCAAGGCGAACAAGCGAGGAATAGATGTCATGAACCTCATAATCAATAAAGAACTCACCGTCTGCAACATTGGAGAAGCACCAACCTTTGAAAACATCACTCACGGGAAATTAAGACAGTCTATTATCGACCGCACCATTGCAACACCAAACCTTAGCAACCAAATTCATCAATGGAAGGTCTCTGGCGATGTTTGCACGACATCTCAACACAATGCAATATCATACATCCTGGCCCTGGACCATAAACCCAGTAGAAACAAAAGTCAAACCACATACAAATATAATACTAATGACGTCTACTGGGATATCTTCACAACACAACTAACCAAAGGCTTGGAAGCGGCCATGCTCACCAACACAGACGACATCGCAGCATTCGGCCAAACAGCATTGGACGAATACATCGACAAGATAACAAAAACAATACAAACCACCTGTAAACGGCTCTTTCCTACAAAAAGAAAATTCCCCACCCGCGCTCCCTTCTGGAACGACAAACTGGAACAATTGAAATCGCAGCTTTTCAAAATCCATCATAATATCAGTACTAACAAAAGCAGAGGTATGCCATATGAAGAACTACAGAAGGAACAAGGTGAGAAAGCCAAAGAATATTCTGCGGCCATCCGACAAGAATCCACTGCTCACTTCCGCAATTTCTGTAGCTTTCAAGGTAAAGAGAATGTATTTTCACTCACAAACCGCCTCCTCAAATGCGCCCCTCCGCGCAAACCACCGGCCACTCTATATATCGATGGCAAATATACCAATAATGCCCAAGATACGGCTGCTGCGATTATACAGAAATTCTTTCCGGACAATGACAGAAGTGAAGACAACCCCACACAAGAAAAAAATCAGACAAGACTCATGCAACATCCCCGATACTCCAAACGACCCACCCTTTTCGGCGGATGAGGTTCTCGAATGCCTGCAATCTGTGAACCCCCAAAGAGCCCCCGGCATGGACCATCTGACGTCGGATATATGCCTGCAATTCGCAAAGGCTTCCCCCTCAATTGTTACGGGAATAATGAATCGATGCCTGAAACTCGAATACTTCCCTAGAGCTTGGAAGCAGGCTTTTGTCAAAATTCTTCCTAAACCCGGCAAAACTGACTACACAAGCATGTCTTTATATCGACCAATCGGGCTCATTTGCATGCTGGGGAAAGCGCTGAAGAAATTAATCGCAAAAAGGATAACATATCACCTCGGCACATCTAACAATATGCACCCTCAGCAATATGGTTTTCGAGAACAAAAGTCAACCACGCAAGCCCTCAACATTGCCATTGAAATATTCAAGCGCGCCAAACAAGCAAAACGACACGTCATAGGTGTGTCGCTGGACATCCAAGCGGCCTTTGATAATGCCTGATGGCCCGCGCTCTTCAACAGACTACAGGCCGCAAAATGTCCCAGGAACATCTATTAGATCATGAAGAACTATACACTCAATAGACAAACACACATAAACTTTGCTGACACAACCACACACAAAGACATGACCCGAGGGTGCATCCAGGGATCTGTGTTGGGACCGCTCATATGAAATTTGATTCTCGATGAACTATTAGAGATAGAATTGCCTGACGGCTGTCACATTCAAGCATATGCAGACGACGTTCTACTTATCGTGCAAAACAATGATCTTACCAGCCTACAAGATAACACCAACAAAGCTCTTGAACTGATCACTAAATGGGGCGAAAAGGTGAAGCTTAAGTTCGGCCCGAACAAAATTCAAATGGTCGCGTTCATACGCAAAGCACACACAACGAATATACGAATGCAGGGTCAAGCTATCCAACTTCAGGATGAACTTAAATTGCTAGGAGTCAGAATCTATAAGAATCTGCGTTTCATCAAACACATACATCATATTATTAGCAAAGCATATAAAATATACAACTGCCTATGCAGATATATTAGACCCACATGGGGAATCCACTCCGATAATGTAAGAATCATATATTTACATGTCATACAGCTGATCATTACGGATGCAGCTGGCATATGGCACTCTGCCATCAAATATAAGCACGTCAAACAAAAGCTCAAATCCTTCCAACGCGGATTCACAATAAAGGCTATACGAGGTTTCCGCACTGTGTCCGGTACCGCTTCCATTGCATTGTCTGATTTGACTCCACTGCACGCCAAAATCATGAAAGTGGCCATGACTGAACAGACCAAACTCACATCGACCACGGTGCATTTACCTGACGACATAATCCTTGAGACGCCAGCACCACTGCATTCACTGCTGCACCCCTCAGCGAGAATAAACATGAAGATCCTTACAGCTCCCACACAAGAAATTACCTCTGCACTCGGCGATCATTACACCACCACGAAAATTTACACTGACGGTAGCAAAATCGACGGACATGTGTGTGCAGCCTTCGTCGCCCACCACTCCAATGGAGACACCAGAACCGTACGCATTTACAAACTACATAGCAGCTGTTCGGTCTTCCAGGCCGAACTTCTCGCAATAAGAAAAGCCTGTGACTGGACCATGGGGAAAAAGCTACAAGACACCATCATCTACACAGACTCAATGAGTGCCGCTAGAGAAATTGAAAACCCGAGTAGTACCAACCCACAGGTAGTCCAAATACATAAGATCATCAACCAAATAAATGAATCCAGTCATAATATCAACATCGCCTGGGTAAAAGCACACGTCAGCATTGTGGGCAACGTAGAGGCGGACACTGCCGCTAAAGCCGCTGCTCACTCACACCGAGCGCAGGAGTAAAATTACTTTCCTATCAGTTTCGTCAAACACATAACAAGAAATCAAAGCATACTTGACAGTAATACCGCATATACAACCGAACGTCAGGGGCAACACACGCGGAATGTCCTGCCCAATAAAGACGTTATCCAGAAACTTCAAGAAGCCATAGAGATCGACTTTGCCTGGACGCAGGTACTCACCGGGCATGGGTACTGCTTGCAGTACCTACATCGCTTCAAGATTTCTGCGACCGACAAGTGCCCCTGTAATCCTGACACCGTGCAAACATTCAAACACCTGCTCGAGGAATGCCCCCGCTTCACCCAAGCCAGACAGCCACATGAAGAAATCTGCCACCACTGTGATCTCGAACCGTATAACATAGCTTAATTGATAATAAGAAATGTATCGAATCACTTGACCAACTGCTGCACGCCATAGTGTCGCAACTGAAAGAATATAATAACATATAATACACATATATAATAACTAGCAACGACACTGTGGCGTGTAGCAGACATCGTATACATATGTAAACATGCTGGCTTAGTTACTTAACGCACATAGGTGAATAGTTATGACTTATGACACTGATTCATATAACGCGCAACACTTAACATTTGCGGCAATACACTACGCTCATACCATCACTCCAAACGGTTGCTACATATCTACATAATACACTCATGTACACACTTTACTATTTTGCATGCTTGCCTTACATACATATACAAAAACCACTTAGTCAACGTTTGTACTTACTCATTTCTGCTACCTCAACATCGCTCTAACAACACAACACGTGTGACACACCATAACAATCGCTCATCATAACCCCACATTGTGACCACTACAAGCACCCCCCTCCCCCCTATATACGCACATACCCCGCTTTAGACTCTCATTAACATCACTAAACTTTCTTAAACTTTCTTAAACCTATACATCTACCCAACATGGACACGCAAAATTCTACGTCTTGCACCAGCTGCGGGGAAGTGAAATCAAAAATACAAGAGCTGGAACTCCGGCTGGCACATCTCGAAAACGTTATTTCTCAGCAACAACACACCATAAACAGCCTCACCAAAACACCTCATTCTCACATACATCTTAAGTCGGATGAAAATTACACTAATTATACTTCTGCCCCCCCCCCCCACATCCAGCCATACAACACTTGCCGAACTGCTGGCCGATCCGTTCGGTGAACGGTTCGACCAGCACAACACATCTCCCCTCCCGTCACACACTGATGGGACGGTGACTCCATGGCAGCACGGTAGACACATCAATGCTGAAATCGCCACGTGCAGTACATCGACACACTCCGCTTTGTCGCACTCTGCTGCGGCAGGGAGTGACATCGGTGGTGACACCACTGGCACTGGGGGGAACAACTGCACCCAGAACAATAATAACCATATAAACATCAACCCTTGTCCCACCCCAACCAACCAACAACCACCAACCGATCAAGTAACAACACCGCTTCAACCAAACGCAGAAACACCTACATCGGGTTCATCTATCACACAGTGCGTTCTGTGTGGCCGGACATTAAAACACTTTAATGTAGCTGAACACTATCGCACCTGGCACAAAAGCGTACCATATAAGCGCACGCGCGGCCCAATCGCCCCAGGACAGAAACAATACAGCTTCACCTCCCCCAGATTTCAAAACTTCAAAATACATGCCCCCGGGAGTTACGCTGGCCCCTGGACATTTTTCTTGTCACCGAGGGTGCAAACAGAACATTTTACGAATACGATCAATGATCACACACATACCATCACTCGCGTGCGGTCCAGCCAGCATGTAATCTCTCTCCCAATGAACTTAATATCATCTTTGATGTTTTATACTATTGTAAATAATTAAAATACCTTGACATTGAAAAATACCTACTGCCAATGATTACACAAAAAAAAAGGAAAAAAATAACAATTTCTTAATAATATCAATCATAATAACAATAAATGAACTCCTTTAATAATCTTCTAGATGAACAACGAATGCCATCGTTTCGTTACGCCATATATGACTTTTTCTAGTTAATTTTGTTACTTTACTTTAATTGTCTGCATAATATACTATTGGGGAAAAAATGTATAAAAATGTTATCGTGTAGTGCATAATAGGGTGGAACGTGCCCGCGACTATACATCGCGTGCACGTTCCACCTCGAACTAAGATTTGGAGTTAATTTTGTAAGTGTAATCTATGACTTTATACTATTTTAATTTCCTAACTCAAAAGCGTTAAAACCAATTATAATTCCATTAATACGAATGCTGGCATATTGCTTTGTCACATAACTGTACACAGATGCCACATCTGTATAAAGAAATTATTGTATTTTACTAGTTGATTCTAAGTGAAAACGAAGCGTGCTCTCGAAAATTCCGACGCGACCATGCTTCATCTTAATCAAGTAATCAGTATGACTTTATACTATTTTAATTTTCTAACTCAAAAGCGGTAAAACCAATTATTATTCCATTAATACGAGACACAACACGAACAACGAATGCTGGCACATTATTTTGTCACATAATTTTAATTTTTGAATTGATTCTAGTTAATTTAGCTTCTTTCTTTACTTTATAATATACTATAGGGGGGAAATGTTATTGTGTAATGCACAATAAGGTGGAGCGTGCTCGTGACTATACTTCGCGTGCACGTTCCCCCTTAAACTCAAATGTATGCAGAACACTATCTGTAATGGCTCCCTAACCAGTATATTTAATTTGTATTTTGTAGTTTTTTTTTTGAGCTAATTTTATATAAGCGTAATCTATGACTTTATACTATTTTAATTTCCTAACTCAAAGCGGCAAAACCAATTAATATTCCATTAATACGAATGCTGGCATATTACTTTGTCACATAACTGTACATAGGTGCTATATCTCTATAAAGAAATTATTGCATTTTGTAGATTTCTAGCTGATTGAAGGAAAAACGAAGCGTGCTCTCGAAAAGAATCCCGACGCGACCATGCTTCGTCTTAATCGTCTGATCTATGTTAATTTAACTCGTTATAACCCTGTAATATCCACAAATATCTTTTCTATTATCTTTAGCTAATAATCATTACCTAGTGGAAAAAAAAAATTGTGCATAAACTCATTCATTGATTGATTGATTGATTAATTACTCCAAACCAAACAAAACAAAAACCAAACTGAATTACTATATAATTAAAAGCAGAATAAAATTCATCAATCAATCACTTTATTCACTGACACATCGGCGATCACTCTGAGCGATAACACACTAACTCGCTCTGAGTGGTCGCCGATGTGCAGTCCTTATCCTTATCCTTTCTTTCCCAATTCCTCCTTCCTTACCCTCCCTTCCCATTCCCCTCCTAAACTCCCTTGGCCCCTGCAGTCGTTAAGCCGGGAGGAACCAGTATACCGTTCGCAGGTTCCTCCCGGTGTTGACTGCGGGATCAGCCGCTTAAAAAAACAAAAAACCTAACCTTACTAGGAGACATTATGTTCGAACCTAACCTTACTCGGAGACATTATGTTCGAACCTAACATTACTCGGAGACATTATGTTTAAACCTAACCTTACTCAGAGACATTATGTTCAAACCTAACCTTACTCGGAGACATGTTTAAACCTAACATTACTCGGAGACATTATGTTTCAACCTAACCTTACTCGGAGACATTATGTTTAAACCTAACCTTACTCAGAGACATTATGTTCAAACCTAACCTTACTCGGAGACATGTTTAAACCTAACATTACTCGGAGACATTATGTTTCAACCTAACCTTACTCGGAGACATTATGTTCAAACCTAACCTTACTCGGAGACATTATGTTCGAACCTAACCTTACTCGGAGACATTATGTTCGAACCTAACATTACTCGGAGACATTATGTTCAAACCTAACCTTACTCGGCGACATTATGTTCAAACCTAACCTTACTCGGAGACATGTTTAAACCTAACATTACTCGGAGACATTATGTTTCAACCTAACCTTACTCGGAGACATTATGTTCAAACCTAACCTTACTCGGAGACATTATGTTCAAACCTAACTTTACTCGGAGACATTATGTTCAAACCTAACCTTACTCGGCACATTATGTTCAAACCTAACCTTACTCGGAGACATGTTTAAACCTAACCTTACTCGAAGACATTATGTTCAAACCTAACCTTACTCGACGACATTGTATTTAAACCTAAATTTACTCGGCGACATTCCTGGACTTACTCGGAGACATTATGTTCGAACCTAACCTTACTCAGAGACATTATGTTCAAATCTAACCTTACTCGGCACATTATGTTCAAACCTAACCTTACTCGGCGACATTATGTTCAAACCTAACCTTACTCGGAGACATTATGTTCAAACCTAACCTTACTCGACGACATTATGTTTAAACCTAAACTTACTCCGCGACATTCCTAACCTTACTCGGAGACATTATGTTCAAACCTAACCTTACTCGGAGACATTATGTTCAAACCTAACCTTACACGACGACATTATGTTTAAACCTAAACTTACTCCGCGACATTCCTAACCTTACTCGGAGACATTATGTTCAAACCTAACCTTACTCGGAGACATTATGTTCAAACCTAACCTTACTCGGAGACATTATGTTTCAACCTAACCTTACTCGGAGACATTATGTTCAAACCTAACCTTACTCGGAGACATTATGTTCAAACCTAACCTTACTCGACGACATTATGTTTAAACCTAAACTTACTCCGCGACATTCCTAACCTTACTCGGAGACATTATGTTCGAACCTAACCTTACTCGGAGACATTATGTTCGAACCTAACATTACTCGGAGACATTATGTTCGAACCTAACCTTACTCGGAGACATTATGTTCAAACCTAACCTTACTAGGAGACATTATGTTCGAACCTAACCTTACTCGGAGACATTATGTTCAAACCTAACCTTACACGACGACATTATGTTTAAACCTAAACTTACTCCGCGAAATTCCTAACCTTACTCGGAGACATTATGTTCAAACCTAACCTTACTCGGAGACATTATGTTTAAACCTAACCTTACTCGGAGACATTATGTTTCAACCTAACCTTACTCGGAGACATTATGTTCAAACCTAACCTTACTCGGCACATTATGTTCAAACCTAACCTTACTCGGAGACATGTTTAAACCTAACCTTACTCGAAGACATTATGTTCAAACCTAACCTTACTCGACGACATTGTATTTAAACCTAAATTTACTCGGCGACATTCCTGGACTTACTCGGAGACATTATGTTCTAACCTAACCTTACTAGGAAACATTATGTTCGAACCTAACCTTACTCAGAGACATTATGTTCAAATCTAACCTTACTCGGCACATTATGTTCAAACCTAAACTTACTCGGCGACATTATGTTCAAACCTAACCTTACTCGGAGACATTATGTTCAAACCTAACCTTACTCGACGACATTATGTTTAAACCTAAACTTACTCCGCGACATTCCTAACCTTACTCGGAGACATTATGTTCAAACCTAACCTTACTCAGAGACATTATGTTCAAACCTAACCTTACTCAGAGATATTATGTTCAAACCTAACCTTACTCGGAGACATTATGTTCAAACCTAAACTTACTCGGCGACATTATATTCAAACCTAACCTTACTCGGCGACATTATGTTCGAACCTAACCTTACTCGGAGACATTATGTTCAAACCTAACCTTACTCGGAGACATATGTTCAAACCTAACCTTACTCGGCACATTATGTTCAAACCTAACCTTACTCGGAGACATTATGTTCAAACCTAACCTTACACGGAGACATTTTGTTCGAACCTAACCTTACTCGGCGTTGTATTTACAGTAGTATAAAACATCTAATAATAAAAATAAAAATAAATAAAATACTTTATTTATCACGTAGGCGAACAAAGTTGCACTTATGATACGTCAAAACAAAGAATAAGAAGAATTATTATTTCTAAACAACTATTAAAATCACTTATATAACTATGGAGATTTTAAATTAGGGATAAAGTTTATACAAAAGACTAGGTACAAACCGAAGTAACCAGCTCGGGCTGGCAAGTAGGGGGAAATAGAAGGGTAACGCGTCGCGATCCTCACCGGTGAGGACATGAGCCCTAGCCTAGCTAACCTACCAGCCTTTCACTAGCTACCTAAGTGATGACTACACGAAGATCGATTGGGATTCAGTTCATTAGGAGAGAGATTACATGCCGGCTGGCTGGTCCGCACGCGAGTGATAGTGTGTGTGCGATCATTGATCGCATTCATAAAATGCTCTGTTCGCGCCCTCTGTGACGAGGAAGATATCCTGGGGCCAACGCAGCTCCCGAGGGCATGTTTTTTGGAACCTGGGGAAGGTGAAGCAGTATTGTGTCTGTCCTGGCGCTATCGGACCACGTGTGCGCTTATATGGCACACTTTTGTGCCAGGTGCGATAGTGCCTCTCAGGATGTATGTGTGAGTGAGGTGTGCTGGTGAGGTTGTTTATGGTGTGTTGTTGTTGAGAAATAACATTTTTGAGATGTGCCAGTCGAAGTTCTAACTCGTAGTAACTCGTTCTAACATGTTGGGTAGATGTATAGGTTTGAGAAAGTTTAAGAAAGTTTAGTGATGTTAATGAGAGTCTAAAGCGGGTATGTGCGTATATAGGGGGGAAGGGGGTGCTTGTAGTGGTCACAATGTGGGGTTATGATGAGCGATTGTTATGGTGTGTGACACGCGTTGTGTTGTTAGAGTGATGTTGAGGTTGCAGAAATGAGTAAGTACGAACGTTGACTAAGTGGTTTTGTATGTGACTAGGAGTGCGTATGCGTGTATGTGAAGCAAGCATGCAAAATAGTAAAGTGTGTACATGAGTATATTATGTAGATATGTAGCAACCGTTTTGAGTGATGGTATAAGCGTAGTATATTGCCACAAATATGGAGTGTTGCGCGTTATATGAATCAGTGTCATTACCATTCACCTATGTGCGTTACATAAGTAAGCCAGCATGTTTACATATGTATACGATGTCTGCTACACGCCACAGCGTCGTTGCTAGTTATTATATATGTGTATTATATGTTGTTATATTCTTTCAGTTGCGACACTATGGCGTGCAGCAGTTGGTCAAGTGATTAGATACATTTCTTATTATCAATTAAACTAACTATGTTATACGGTTCGAAATCACAGTGGTGGCAGATTTCTTCATGTGGCTGTCTGGCTTGGGTGAAGCGGAGGCATTCCTCGAGCAGGTGTTTGAATGTTTGCACGGTGTCAGGACTGCAGGGGCACTTGTCGGTCGCAGATATCTTGAAGCGATGTAGGTACTGCAAGCAGTACCCATGCCCGGTGAGTACCTGCGTCCAGGCAAAGTCGATCTCTATGGCTTCTTGAAGTTTCTGGATAACGTCTTTATTGGGCAGGACGTTCCGCGTGTGTTGCCCCTGATGTTCAGTTGTATATGCCGTATTACTTTCAAGTATGCTTTGATTTCTTGTTATGTGTTTGACGAAACTGATAGGAAAGTAATTGTACTCCTGCACTCGGTGTGAGTGAGCAGCGGCTTTAGCGGCAGTGTCCGCCTCTTCGTTGCCCACAATGCCGACGTGTGCTTTACCCAGGCGATGTTGATATTATGACCGGATTCATTTATTTGGTTGATGATCTTATGTATTTGGATTACCTGTGGGTTGGTACTACTCGGGTTTTCAATTTCTCTAGCGGCACTCATTGAGTCTGTGTAGATGATGGTGTTTTGTAGCTTTTCCCCATGGTCCAGTCACAGGCTTTTCTTATTGCGAGAAGTTCGGCCTGGAAGACCGAACAGCTGCTGTGTAGTTTGTAAATGCGTACGGTTCTGGTGTCTCCATTGGAGTGGTGGGCGACAAAGGCTGCACCTACATGTCCGTCGATTTTGCTACCGTCAGTGTAAATTTTCGTGGTGGTGTAATGATCGCCGAGTGCAGAGGTAATTTCTTGTGTGGGAGCTGTAAGGATCTTCATGTTTATTCTCGCTGAGGGGTGCAGCAGTGAATGCGGTGGTGCTGGCTTCTCAAGGATTATGTCATCAGGTAAATGCACCGTGGTCGATGTGAGTTTGGTCTGTTCAGTCATGGCCACTTCCATGATTTTGGCGTGCAGTGGAGTGAAGTCAGTCAATGCAATGGAAGCGGTACCGGACACAGTGCGGAAACCTCGTATAGCCTTAATTGCGAATCCGCGTTGGAAGGATTTGAGCTTTTGTTTGACGTGCTTATATTTGATGGCTGACTGCCACATGCCAGCAGCGTACGTAATGATCGGCTGTATTACATGTAAATATATGATTCTTACATTATCGGAGTGGATTCCCCATGTGGGTCTGATATTTTTGCATAGGCAGTTGTATATTTTGTATGCTTTGCTGATAATATGATGTATGTGTTTGATGAAACTCAGATTCTTATCGAATATGCATCCTAGCAATTTACTCGGCGATATTATGTTCAAACTTAACCTTACTCGGAGACATTATGTTCAAACCTAACCTAACTTGGTGGGATGAGTAGTTTTGATCTATAGTCGTTACAAGGATCAGAAGTTTTATGGATGTTTGAAAATTAGACCACTGTGGTACATAACGGCTACGACAACGAATTACTGAAAAGGAGTCCCAATGTTGGAAGGCTAGGTGGGAGTGTATCATCTGTAGTATTTTTTCCGCTGGTTTACTTATGACAAAATAAATCTTAACAAGTTCGAGTAATATTTTGAAAGAGATCAGTTATTTTTATGTTTGGCTCTTCTCTAAACACTTATAATAAAATATTTTCTTCTATAATGAATATTATTGTCAATTTTAAGCTAATTACAAAATTATGACTCCAAACACACACACATCATGTAAGCCACAATTCTTTTGTGTGTCGATAAAGAGACCCCTTATACAACATTTGAAACACTAGTAAAAAGAGCATTACACTGAAATAGGATGTAAAACAAAACACACATAAAAAATTAATTAACTTTAATAAATTCACATTAAATTAACATTGCTTTCTACAAGGCACGCTCGGGACGGCACACATTACACTGAACTATACTAATATATACATTATAACAACTTTGTCGGTCTAAAGCTGGTCTGAAGTCATCACAACCGCTCTCCATTTGTCTTCGCGAGAAATAACACAAATTACTATATGAAACGTCACACTTCTTATACCACAATTACTTTTGTCTGATTTATTGTAATTATAGGCGTGTGGTGCCTTCAGACCTGAGAAATATTACGGATTATCTTACAAGATTGTGTACAGCGCCACTAGTGGACGAATATGGTACTACTACAAGGTTCTTTTACGATGAAAAGCATAGAAAACACGTGCTGTTTATTATTTATTGAAAGCATATCTCATGCCCATATTGGTCTGTCGAAAAAATTATTAATAAAAATAGAATAATACATTTTTAATTATAGCTCCACTATTGGGCAAAGCTCTTTAAGATCTTGTTCAGTATGCTGGCCGCTTTTGGAAAGAGTTCACATACCTTCCGATTTTAAACTCATGTATGCAGGTTTCTTTATATTTTCCTTATTTGTACTTTTATCATTTTAAAATTTATTACAACCGAAACCATGCTCTGATCATTATGTGAAATAAGCACACTTTTGTGCTATTTACTAGCATGTGTATTCTAGGCTTGTACTAGCGTTTGCATCTAACGAAGTTTATATTTTTGTTATGTCGCGTAATAATTAGCCGATATGCAACTATTTACTGTTGTTTTAAGCGTAGGTACAGAAGAAATACATTGAATAATAATAACTACTCGAACAAAGACTTAATAGAAACTATAGTTTTTACTACACAAGGGAAAAATGGAAATTAAATATATTGAAAAGGCTTTTCTTATTTATAAAATCAGCAAAAGCTAGGATTATTCAAAGGCACTATAATACATTCTTTGATACAAATTATAATGTTTAATTTTATTGTCTTAAAATATTTATAATTACTATAAAACTTCTCACATAGTTGGTTAAAAATCACCATCGATTCGAATAATTCGGTTCCATTTTCTATAGACTATAATCTATTCACGATCGGATTGCAGAATATTTATGGCGTAGAATAGAAGCCATAGTGTCATATCAAACCATAGATTAAAAAATCTTAGTAATTCAATTCGATATTTATTTGGGTAAAAAAGTATACTCAAGTAAAAAATAGCTACAAATATTATATAAGATTCTTGGGAAGGAGAACACTAATGTGAATTATAAAAAATATCATCACATTTTTTTATGTTGGTCATACAGTATGTAATCATTTTAATTTTAAATGATACACTATAGTAGATAGTTTCATGAGAATAGAAATCACAGGTTATCCATAAACATTTGGAATTGTACAATACCTTAGGAAGACAAGAATAGTTGATAATACGCGTCGGTCAAAATAGTCTAAGCAGATTTTTGCCGTGTAGAAATTTAATTGTTTTTCATTTACATTAATGAACATGGACGCACATATACAGATGCTTTATCAACTTTCATAACATTGAATTTCTCCGCAAAAAATTCTCAACATTCCGCGATACCTTACCTTCATTTTCAATAAACGATCTCAACCCCTTTTTTGATCTATCTAAATATGAACCAATCAGAGCACTGTATTTTGACACTTACAAATGACTTACTTTGATTGGTTCAATATCAGAATCAGATTAAAGATTGAGATAGTTTATTGAAAATGACGGTTAGTGATCTGGTTTCGAGAAGGTGTCGTTGGTTTATTCTGGGAATCATATTGAAGATTGAGACTCCTTCATTGAAAATGTCGGTTAGTGGTCTCATTTGGTGGAGAAGTCGCTGGTGCCTAGAGCTGGTAGTTGTGCATGGTGTTGGCGTAGAGGCCGTGCTTGGCGCGGGCGCGGCCGGAGTAGTGGCTGTAGGCGTCGGGCTCCAGCGCGTGCGGCCGCACCAGCAGCACGGGCTGCAGCGACAGCGACTTGCGCGACCCGCTCACCGACGTCGCGTCCGTCACGTACCCGTTGTTGATCTCGCCTGCAACACAACTCTTTATTTAACATTCATCTACTTTTGGAACTTCGCTGTTGTACATTCCTATAAATTTATTTACCATTCATCAATGTCTTAGGAAGTCAAGTGCTGTACCTACGCTTCTTATAAAAAAATATTGACAAACTTTATAAGAAGACTTGTAAAAAGGATTATTATTATAAAACTATACTTTTTTTTCTAACCTACTTATTCATAGACGTTTTTTATCTAAGGACGGAGTAAAGCTGTGCTAACAAGTCTGTTTCTCAGTGCTGACGGCATGACAGCCTTCGTAGTGAGTAGACATAGGGCTGTTGTGATTGGCTAATATTAAGATACAACAATTAGATATAAGTTTTACTTAGCTATTGGATTGAAAATAGATTACAAGTTAATCCATGACGTAATGTATCTATCTGTATCTTTTACTTCTCAAATAACCAAATTACAGACATCTTGGCAAACTTTCGTATTCATGACCGCTTTCAAGTAACGATCGTAATCTTTATCATCGATCTGATCCTAAGAACAAGCCAATCAGATTAAGCCTTTTGCAAACATGTCAAAATAAACTGCCATGATTGGTCCATTTTTGAAGTAGATCGGAAAACAAGATAGGATCTTTAATTTAAAACGACGGTTAAAATATAAAACATTTATAAGTAGATAATACGTATAGCAACTGCTAAATCAAACTTATTTCACTTTTAAATTCAAATAAAATATTTCTGAGAAAATATTACAACAGGAGGTATTTTTTATAATCAAAGTGATTCGTCCGTCGCCCGTATTTGTTTTTATTTTTATAGACAACATAAAAATATAAGAAAAGCGTATCTAGGTTGAGGTAATAAACAAAACCGGTATATTCTCATTTCAAACTGGATTACATACACAATGTTTGTAAATGCGGTCATAAAATATATCATAAATATAAATAGCAACATTAAGAAGATATTTCTTGTTTAATTCTACACATTTAAATGACGAGACGAGTTACTTGTTGCTTAAAGCAAAAGTAACTTGCCCGTAAACTACTGTTTCTTACCAATTAGCAACACTAACAAGATCTTTGAAGTTTGAATTACAAAGTGCTCCACGAAAGGCAGTTGATGCTCTTACAACCACATAGAAATAATACAGAAATAAATCTTCACATCGATTGCAAAAATAACCCCTACATAAGATTGGTTTTTTCCATTACAATATAGTATTGTGACATTTCATAAATACTTCAGATATGTTTATTTTCAGGCTCAATGTATACATAGATAGATCTCCAGATAGTGATCAGGATCGTTTACACATACAAACGCATTCACACTTTTATCTTTGTAGGCGGAAACGCCACATTCTGCCGCGTGTATTCCGTCCCGTGATATGATGAGGCGAGCCTATTGCCATATAGGGCAGAAATTCAAGATTCCGGTCTAATACTAATTTAAAAAACATATCACTTTGCCCCAACCGGCGATCAAATCCAAGACCTCCACCGAAGCAGGCAGAATTGTTTATTGTTATTCAACTTGTATATTGGACATTAGTCCATTAGTCAACCATAGTATCAACTAGTATCATAGTAGCGAGACTCTATCCTTTGCCGGCCACACATACTTGAACACCACACTCTACAGCAACTCTTATCACTGATCTATCTATATATATAAAAATGAATCCCTATTTCCCTTGGTCACGGTCACACGTGAACGGCTGGACCGATATCACTATTTATTTTTGTTGTGTTTGTTATTGTCAGGAGAAGGCTCTTATGAAAGAAAAAAATCAACAAATTGCGCGGAATATTTGAAAATTTAAGAAAACTTAACGAAAATATTAATTTTATATACTTAACTGTCAATTGTTTGAAATAACTGTCAGCGGTGGACAGAATGCGCGCTGCAAATTCATAGTTAAGACGGGACAACGTCTGTCGGATCAACTAGTATTACAATAAAACATAGGAAAAAAAAATCTACCATAACATCCATTATCTAAAACATCTCAAACCGGAACACATACATACAGTGTATGTATGTCGCGTGACACTTTCCCTCACGACCGGCAGATGTCACTACACGTTAATATGCTAAGATGTACCGGAGACCGCATTCCGGTTCTTGAAGACTTGGATACGCGGCCACGATGTGGGGTCACACGTAATAGGACATTAATGTCATGTGATTAGAATGTCGCGTGTTGCTGAGGTTGCATGGCTTATGGATGATAGACAAATATGAATATATGAAGAGTGGAAATTCGATTTTTATAAAGCAGACGATATTTTATATTCGCATATTATGTTTTTTTTATTCCTTTGAATGACCAGGCGAGCTTGCCGTTCGTCTGATGGCAAGCGATGTGACCGCCCATAAACAGTAGAAACACCATCCAACTTGAATTACAAATTATTGTTTGGTATTCCACTGCGCTAGCCATTCTAAGACATGAGATGTCAAGGCTTATTATGTCTAGTAATTACACTAGCTACAATGTCCTTATGTCTATTGTTAGGTTAGGTCGCCCATTATAACGGCATGGGACTTAATGGAAGGGAAGTGTGTGCGTGTAATTGTTAGGTAAATATGAAATTCATTAATATTAATATGGGTGTTGTGCGATTTTAGGCGACATTCTGAAGTTGGGGTAGTGGGAGAAGACAAAACTAAAATTTAATCCGCACATAGACGTAGGCTGATAGGGTTAGGATTCAACTATCTTTTATTAAGTAAATTTTTTTTAAGTACTTGTGTTGTCTCATTGAGATTACCTATAAGCTATATGAAATGTCATTTTTGACGCCCTCCCCCCTAGATTTATAGATCAAAATTTGCGATATTCCGACAGCTGAATACGATAAGCGGTAATTAGTTACAACAAACTGTATAGCTCTTTACCGTGCGTGGTTTCAACAAAAATCGTTATCGAAGGCGGTGCTAAAATTACTGTAAGTTTTCTACTTTAAAAATGACCGACATTTTCTGCCATTGGATTTTTTGTGTTAGGGCTCGCTACATCACATCGTTTATGAATTGATATAAAGATTATTTTAAACCCACTTAAGAGTAGTAGGACCTTCAAGGTGTGACGGCAGATGACACCCAAGGAGTGAAACTAAATCCACACAAACAGACCGGAACAGTATTGTGTAATAACAATATACTGCGTGTCGAGTAGGAGTGGCCTGGGAACACTGACCGCAAGAATATAGACTTCTTTGGTAGGCTAGATAGTCACGCGTCTGTCTTCACGGAATCCTTTTTTCAGAGTTAAAATCCTAACTTAGTCAGTCCGCTACATGTCAGTAAAAAGTATAGCTTATATCTCATACATACATACACTCATACACTCAGTCCGCCTTGTAACCATGAAGGCAGTAAAGTTTTCGAAACGTCGGGAGAATGTGAAAAACCAAGATAAAATCAGAAAGCTATATTTCGAAGTCTTACATTCGCGTAAACATAAGAAATCATTATACACTCATGCTTTTATCAATGAAAGCGTAGGCAGGGGTGAAGTGCACTCACTTTTCACTGCGTGTATTCGAACCCGCGAACGTCCTAACGCCATATCGGTATGATGCTGAAACTACTATAAAGTCTTTTCGATGCTATCGCCATAGGATATTTAAACTAATATATACATTACATAAGGTGTAAATCCCGCCCTAGTTGCCCTGTGAGATCAGCCTGTGTATATCCAGTTAAAACAAGCTGGTATTATTGTGTGTACTGGCAAGAGGTAATCATCTCTATCAGTCGACACTCCATCCTCATTCCGTTTACCATCAGGTGCAGTGGGGTCAGGGACGGCTGTGGACGAAGGCTTAGATACTTCCGTCAGAGGAAGCCCACAGTCGTCCCTAATGCGCCGAAGAAGGCCACCGCGGAGTTTTAGCTAGTAGGCCGTGCATTGGTAAGTTGTACACAGGGTTAGGGACTCGGCCCGGCGGTCGCCCGAAAGTCGTCATCAAATCCGGGCGGCTCAACGCCGGGCCGTAAGGCACGGTTACCCCAGCATAACCGCTCAGTCGCCCCCCACGAAGGCTGGGCGGTAGTAATAAGGTACTTTCTCCGCGACACAAAAAAAGGTGCAGTTGAGTCATATTCCCGTGCCCGTATTCAAACAGTAGTTACCTTTGTAGAGCGAGGGCGGCGGGTAGCCGGTGTCGGGCTGCAGGCGCACGTGGCGGGTGGCGAGGATGAAGGCCAGCGCCGCCAGCACGATGCCGTCCAGGCAGCCGATCACCGCCAGCAGGTACGCCCAGCGGATGTGGCAGCGACCTGCAACGGGCAGGCGACGGATGATAAATAAATTCAAGTAGATGGGATTTTTTTTGTTTTTTTTTTTTTATTATTATACACAAAACAGATTAAAAATATACATAAAATTATACAGTTTTAATCTAGATTGTATTCTAAAAATACGTGTACACAGAAAACTAAAATGATTTAGACGCTAAATTTATACAAAATAAAGTGAGCAAAATTAAATTACAATTGACCGTATACAAAGTACAGACTACAAAAGATTTTTTTATGTTGTATTGATTTGCTTCTATTTTCCATTTAATTCAGTGGATGCTATTTAGTGGTGATTTTTGTTTCTATATCTTTTATATTATCTGCCAGCTTTTGCTAGCATCGGTGAAAAATGCATTCAATTTCATGCAATAGTTTTTGTGTTCTCGTTGGTGTGATTCCTGTTGCTCTAATAAAGACCCTCTCGTAAATATTTTTTTTTAATACATATGTATAATTTATATAATATGTAAAGATAAGCAATTTGTTGTACTCAATTTATAAATATTACTTATACAGCTTAATTTTGTTATTGTTACCGCACCTAAATATAAGAATGATAAAATATTTCAAATGGCATCAATCCATGTTGATATCGTATCGAGAAAATCGTATTTGGAACCACAATTGTCGCCCAACCTGGGATTCGAACCCAGAACCGTCCTCAATCCATCATTCAGTAGTCATTCTTGCGTCTTTAGTAGCAATGTTCTGATCTTTAGATATTAAAAGGTATGTAATATGTTAATTTAAGAGAAGTCATGTGAATGTCAATATCTTAATCATCCTCTCCATGAAATATTGTATACGTATTATAGTAAATGTGTCGCACCTATGTTGTACTGGTCCGCAGTGGGCCCGCAAGTCTCCTGCACGGCCGTCTCGTTCCAGCCTGCAGGGTACACCGCCACGCCGGCCACCATACATGCCGCTGGAAACAACAACAAATATTCTCAAAACTTTTGTGGAAGTAAAGTTTGTAGTAGGTATAATGATTTCTTTGTTTACGCGAATGTATAATTGTTGTATAATTGTAAAATGTAGGTAGATATTGAAACTGACTTTTCGGATGACCAACACCTCAGTCCGCCCCGTGATAACGAAGGCTGCAGTCTTTTAAAACGTAGGGGAAAATTATGACATAAAAGATTGGGATAAAATCCGTAAAAATAGTTTTATTATAACGTTTTTTGTAGGCATTTAGTGCCTTGACGTCTAAAATTAATTTGAAGTAATTAAGACTCAAAAGTATTAAACAATGTACGATAGATTTTAAATGTAATAAAAGTAACGTAATACGAAAGATACTGATTACCCGATCGTAGATGCATTGTGCCCAAAATATCTTATGTGTAGGTTGTCGTTAATAAGTTTTTTTAATCGAAATACAAACACATTTCAATGCTAAGATAAAATGGACTTATAAAAACAATTCGAAATGAAAGTACCTTATTGGCTGTGCGAGTTAACGTTCCTTTGCCTTCTGCGCGGGAAAATTAATCGACCATAAGAGATATTAAACTATAATTATAGATACAATAGCGTTAAAATTAATGTAAAATTGAATTAAGACTATTTTACATAATCTATAGTTATGCTTGAACCATAAACAAAGAGAAATCGCAATTAAGTTTGCTTTCATTGCAGGCGACGGAGCGTGGCTCAACGACCGCCACTTTCATTGCTTTTGCATACGATATCTTACTTTCTTAGAAAATATTAAGTTTCTTAGATATATGAGGAAATTAGATCTAGTTTTCCCGCCTGAGATTGTGTGCAATGGAAAAACTGAAGGATCATTGTCGTATTGTAAATGTGCATGTCGAATAGAAATATTATGAATATAGAATACATTAATGGAATATTAAGGGTATTATTATTATTAATGTTGCATGATATTGATAACATGGTGCAATGTAAATAGAAACGATGTGCTCAACATAAATAAAAATGTTTTATGTTTTTTATTATTAATGGCTGATGACATTCATTATAATAAAATCAGCTCTATACTGGGCACGGACCTCTTCTACTAATAGGCTTTTAGGTCTTGTTTGGGCAAACTTCACATACCTTCAAAATCTCCATATCGATTAGTTCATAAATATTTAATCCACTGATATAGCATAAAGATTACTACAAGATGTTCCTTTTACTTTTTAGGCGTTTAAAGTAATCGACGGATTAATAAATTTGTTACTCTAATTAACAAAAGATCTTGTTACTATCATTTTAAAACTTTGGTTACAATCGAACATTACTTCATTAACAGTACGCGTAGTTGTTCCTCTCGTATCCTTGGGCCAGTCACTCGACAAAGGCTTCTCACGTAAGCGCTGTCGTAAGTCGGAACGTGTTAAATATTATAGCTATTTTAAACTCTTGATGCAAGTTTGAAGATAAAAATTTAGACAGAACGGTTTCAAAATTTATGTTTCAGAAATGTAGATGTACCGCCAATTTAAGTAATTTGACTAGAAATAAACACAGAAACCGCTACAGTTTTAAATGATATTTGGCTCACAAACAATATCCTAGATTACAATTTGTTGTGATTGGCCAAATATTCTGGATTAAGATATTGGATACTTTAAATCCCTGATACGACAATGTCAATATTAAATTACTAAATAAAGGTTAGTTAGTTAACAGTTGGTTTAACAAAATTGATTAGTTGTCAATTTATTTCAAACTTTCAACTGGTAACCATATTAGGAATCTCTTTAAACTAAGAGAAGTTGAGAACATGAAAATAAAACTAATAAAGTCAGTTCATAACTCTAATGTAACAGTTTGGCTGGGTTCATGCTAAGCGTGTAATTTTGAGCAGTTGCGCGTTGCGTAAACCCGGCTCGCTTTCTTCAGACCAATGTAATTGCAGTCTTTTACTCATAAGTTGCTTTTAATGTAAGACGTAAAATGCTCTTAAAAATAAACGACAAATAGACGAATCACTGACGTTAAGCACCATGACGGTAAGCAATAGTAGAATAACTTTCGTTTTTTTTTGTATAGCCACGGCGAAGTTACTCCACTAAAGCTGATGGTTTGTAGAGTGGAGTACAATAGAATGTCGACTGACGAGAGATGATTACCCCTTAGCAGTCGACACAATTATGTCTGTTGGAGCCGGATATACACAAGCTGATCCTGGAACGCGACACTTACGTGGGCCACTATGGCGGGTTTTAACATCTTGTATACGATGGTCACTATCCGGATATAAAATATATCCTACCGGCAATAGAAATAACTTCATGCACTGTGATCACAGAGACTTACACAAGGATAAACATGCATGTAAGGACAGCTAGTCGCCCGAATATATTACTATAGTAAATCTCTTTTTCATGACATTTCGCAACCCGCATTTTAATCACGCACATTCTAATTGAGACGCACTATAAAAGAAGATAGTGTTATCTTGTTCATCTTGATATGTGATGAAACAGTTGCCGACAGCGTCCAGCTTATCTCGAGATTACGTGATTCCGCGGGACAACGTGATTATGACAGATTTTACACTTCATTATTGTATCACGCGAACAGAACTAAGTCGTAACATAAGTTTATGCACGGAAGTAAGTCTATGTTTTATATGAATTATGCATTAATCTATCATTTATACAAATTATGAGCTTGCCGTTCGTCTGATGGTAAGCAATACGATAGGCCATAAACAGTAGCAACACAATACAAAACTTTGAATTGAAATTGAAACATCGATTTTACTGCGTGCGTCACCACGAAAAATAAGATGCTAATTCGCAATAATTGGCTTTGATATTACCCTTTAAGCACCGCTAACAATTAAAATTCCACTCAAACTGAGTCGCGAATACAACTAGTGTTCAATTCAATGTATTTCGACATATCAAACTGGGGCACGCACGCCGAAACTAGCGCTAAAACAATAATACAACTAGATTTTTTTGCGGACTATGTTACATTGTTTTAGTAAGGAAATCGGGTAACCGGATCACCTAAGTACTGGGCTACGTAAGTACCATATCGATCCATAAAGGATAAACATAAAAGGATCATAATATCCTGAGACATCCCTACATATACGGTACACTTTTTACACAGGTATATTTTTACAGATTTCTGCCCGTCCCACCGGTCCAAACCGTCGTACTGACTAAAACCTCACCATTTTATATTCCTCATATTGAAGGGCGAGGATGCGCATGTGCATACAACCGCAAGCCTAGTTGGAATCAACTCTTGCGCAATCATTATGTCTTTATGTATAGAGTAAATTTTATATTTAATTGCTCAATTTATCACATGTTTAAAACCAAATGATGTATCTTCTGCCCCAATACCCTAAATACCGATGAATGACACTTCACATGCAAAATATTTTCCTCGACAGCATTGTGTAAGAAAAATGAAGCAACAGCAAATGTCAGCTTACGTAAAATATACAAGCCAAGCTATATAATATAAGTATAATTATGTACGTGGCGCATTTAAATTACTTATTTAACCTGTCACGGGTCATCTGACACCTAATAGTCCCTGAAGCCCCCGAAGTAATTCTAGTGCGCTCGGGCTGCACATCGAATGCATGCTCCTGCACCACATTTGCTGCGGCCCTAGGCACACAGATAAGTGTGTATACCTCATGGTTGTAATTACACATTGAGGCTTATGAGGGCTCGCGAACATTACCTGGTCTTCTACCTTCCGCCCATCCTAAGAGGGATCCTTTTCGTACCCCACACTTCCCTTCCCCAAATATCCCCTCCAAACTTTTCTTCAGACTCTTGCCAATTTCACCAATATATTCCTAGAGGTTTAACTTAAAATATATACTCCATGTTATTCCGACAAAATAAAAAGCGGGACTTTTAAACTAAAAAAACATTCACGTGGTCGAAGCTGCGAGCAAAACTCTAGTAGTATATGGTGTATGAGTGAAACATGAGTCTTCCAAATTATAAGCTGTAGAAAGCGGCGACTAATCACTTAGTTTCGCACTCTCATGTAATGCTGTAATGGAGCCCGTTAACCGGAAAAACTAATTTCTATGCCACGGCACTTACGTAAATAAGAAATTCTTAATATCCATTACGTGTTTAAAAATTCGTACATATTTATGACATAAGTTCACGCTTGTATCTTCACAAGGCACGCTGTGAAAGAAATGTGGCCACCGAACTTATTTTCGTCTAATAAAATTCCTCTTGCTTCTGCTGGTGGTAGGATATATTTTATATCCGCCAAGTTAGCGACCACCGCACACAAGATATTAAAGCCCGCTTTAGTGGCCTACATAAGTATGTCACGTTACGGGATCAGCCTGTGTATATCCGGTTCCAAAAGACATAATTGTGTCGACTGCCGAGGGGTAATCATCTCTAGTCAGTCGACATTCTATTGGACTCCACTCCACTTACCATCAGGTGCAGTGTATAAAATAAAAACTCCGTAGAGTAGAATGTAAAACTAATAATAACAGACTACATTTTCTTTTAATAATGCAGTAATGCAAAGAGGCATATCTAATAAAAGATAATTATCTATTCAAAACCCATTTATTTCTGATATTGAACAATGAATCGCATCAATTTCATACCATTCGTGCGGTACCACTATAAACACCAACTTCAAATTAACAAAACAATAATTGAACGACGAGAATTTAATGTATTTATTTATCCAGCCGCAAACTCCTCAGGAGAAGGCATGTGCGCTCTTACCCTCGCGCACCGATCCTCGTCTATATTCAGGCTCTTCCTTTTGCAAGCGATCTGCTTCTCCAAATCTCCTCTGTACTTCATCAGCTCTGACCTCACGGTTTCTGCCTGTCGCATCTTGTCTGCCAGCGACTCGCTCGTTTCTCGTATAAACTTGGACTCCCCCATCAAGCCATACTGAGCTTGGTCCTGCAATTCTCAACGCCCGGTCGTTCATAATTCCTCGTATGAAGCCTGGTCATCACTAATTTGTTCCGATCGTCAACTTTCCGCAACGATTCTTTGAGGTAGTCAATCAGGTTCTCAATATCTGCTATCTTTTTGAGATTGTCTTTTAAGGTTTCTTCTAGTTTTTCGCACAATTCTTCTGTCGCAGCGACGGTTTCTGCTAAAGCGGCGTTCGTTCGATCAGCTTGGGTTTTCATGTCCTGCCCTCCTTTGGTGATAATTGCCATCAAGTCTCCGCGCAGCTCAACCGACTTCTTCCTGACGTCCTCGCAGTTCCTAATACTCTCACTGCAAAAATGTTCCCAATATTGCTGATTGACGGCGTTCTCAGGCCACCTGGCCACTCCTGGATGCCATAGAACCAAATTGGAAACTGGCGTAAGACTTAAATTTTGTTTGTCTAATTTTAGAGAAACCATTTTATCGCTCCAATCAAATTCTAAACTCGATTTGGCCGCTTTATTCATTGCCATTTGCTCCTCGACTTTCGCCAAAGTATTCAGAAATACTCGTCTTATCTCACCAACGATGGCTACTTCTTTGATCAACTCCTGTTCCGCGTCATCTCTTACCAAATCTGGCTCATATCTATTCGTCCGCATTTCTAGACATTCTCTAGATATTGCTTCAGGCAGCATGAGGATTCTGCAGGCGCCTTTTAGTCTAGCTCTGTCCTCATCCAGGGTATTGATCTCCTCCGCGATAGCTTTAAGAGTCTTTTCGACTTCCTTCTTCCAATGCGCCAAATCTTTTACTCTTTGATCCATCTTTTCGTTGGTATCAACTTGCTTCTCATCCATAGCTTTGAAGGCATTCTCGATATCACGTTTGGTGTTGATCTCTAAAGCCTTAGCTTTGTCAGTGGCTCGCGGAGTCAGAACGTATTCATTGAATTTTCTCCATTCACCAGTGGAGTATCTTGTGATTGAATACTTATCGACTACAGGTCTCACGCCAGTCATGCCAGCCTGAGGGTCCAATCCAAATGGCCTGCTGCCCAGGGACCTATAGGACCCATTCCTAGGATGTCACCACTAGTGCTATCTGTAGGTTGTGGAAGATACCTTGGTGGAGCTCCCGGAGGATAGACCTTCTTCTCTGGAGGCTGTATAAGTCCTGGGACGTAGGGCGATGCATAGGGATTCTCGGGACCTCGTGACATACCCGCTTGTAAATAACTCTTTTCTTCCTGATCTGCTTCTTTTATTCCCGGACATATGTTAGGACACGTCTCCATATTTGAACCTCCTGTAGCCATTTTGACGAGAATTTGTTAAATAATATGGTATTAAATAACAATATAAAATAGTATGGTGATAAAATATAGACAAGTAAAAATAAAATGTCAATTTGATATTTAAAATAATCATAAAATAGGTTCTAATTCAGTAATTAGATCTACTTGGTATTTAATTTGTATGCTCCGTACCCAGTGACGACGCTGTGTTTACCCATGCTTTTTTAAAATTACTTTTTTAATATTACTGCGGATTTAAAGCACGGTGATTTTTTTTAGACCTTCGTTGAGCCTCACTTCAGTTTTATCGAAATGCCATTGTTTTACTGGTTTATAGGAATCGCTCAAGTATAATATAATGGCAACGCCAACGGCCATATACTTTTACGACTACCTCAACCTCCATAATTATTTAGCAAATAAAAACCAGATCAGATCTGATGGGAAGCTCATTGAAACAGAGGTCATCGCATTCTGGTTCTCACGCGCGTGGGATACATTGTTTAGTATCAGATCTTTTTGCAACATGATTGGCACCTTCCTGTTGGGTTCCTGTTATATCCGCTCGCTTCTTGAGAATTAGCTGTGTTAAGTAACAAAGTCGTAAAAAGTGTGGTATCACGACTATCATGCACCATATCCTGGTGTATTGATGGATTAGGGTTCCTTACTTTTTAAATCATTATTCCGTAGCTAATTAATTATAAAACCACTTAATTATCTTCAGGCGTGGCAAGGACTATTTTTTAAAATTTAGAGGTAACAAGTTAACATTTGTTGATGACTTGAGAACCCCTTTTAGTAACAATTTTTTCTTTTCTATAAAGACTTAATGGAGCGAGCGTATTTCCGACCTATTCTCTTAATATTCGACGTTTCCTTTGTCATTGATGTTATGAACGGCCAGAACTTATCTCCAGATCACCTATTTGCCATTTGCTAGTTAAAAACGCATATCCAGTACACCAGGATTGTTGTTTTAAAAAACAAAGACCAAACATGTCCCTTTACCTTATAATTGATTGACGAGATGAGTTAGCCGCTTGCCTGATGGAAGTCACGACTATCCAAAAACTGTAGCAATACTCAATCCGGGTTGTAAATTATAAAATTTTGCGTGGTACTGATCTAATCACTCTGTGATATAAGATGTTGAGTCTCATAATGCCCAGTACTTATATTAGCCATAATGACTTTCAAATCGAAAACAGTATTTTTTTTCTTTTTAAACGGGCATGGCATAGTGGAGTGGGGTCCAATAGAATGTCGACTGACGAGAGATGATTACCCCTGGGCAGTCGACACAATTATGCCGGCCTGTTTGAACCGGATGTACACAGTCCGATCCCGGAATGCGACACTAACGTAGGCCACTATGGCGGGTTTTAACTCCTCGTGTATGGTCGCTATCCGAGCAGATATAAAATATACCCTATCACCAGAAATTAAAACTGCATAACAGAAATAGAAATGCGCGTATTTTTAACATACGATAGATTTAGCATTACTCAATTAATAGATATCAACAAACCAGCTACTGTTAAGAATGTAATTTTATATCAATTTTAGAATAACGAGGGGAGAGACAATACCTCTTGCTAATGAACATACCATTCGGACAAAGAACAGTGAACACAGCCATACGAGTATTGTGCAACGAAGACGAATCTGACGAGTGAAAGGTTTGCGGTAAAACACTTCGTTGTGAATTAATTCCGTTGCGTCAGCTAAAAGCATTACTCTACGTGCCGATCTAGGTGGAGGTGGAGTAAAACTAAATGTTAGCACTCCACTAATGTATATTTATTATAAGATAACTAGTATCCGTATTGTAAGATTACGAATTTATAAAACGGTTCCTGCAAACCTTGCAAAGAGCTATTAGAAATCTAAAACAAGACAAGTGCCGCAAGATAGCCTTATTTCTAAAATTTTTCCATAACATTCACTTCATAATTGGTTCAGGCTATGAATTCCTAATACATATTCTGATATATGACTCTAAAGCAGTATTGCCCATAGTATTTAAAACGAGATACGAGAGCATATTAACAGGAAACATAAAACCAAAGCAATGCGTGCACAGCATTGATTACTTCACGCAAATGAAAAATAATTAAATACGAACATTTTATTGCCAGTCGAAAGTGATAAACGTGTAATTTATACGAGATTAGATCCGATATTTATAGACTAGTGGCAGCGTATTTGAATTGAGATGCGTGGGGTTCGATTCCCGGTCGGGCAACTAAACTTAGTGGCTTTCGATTCAAATCTACATGAAGGTTGTTTTATGCTTGGGAATACAATGTGTTCCTTAGTAAGGCTCAAGTATAAGCTGCCGCCTTTGTCTCTAAATGGTTGAGCAGAATTCGGTCTCAGATTTTATCAAGGTTATGTTCATAGTTTTTATTGAGAAAGATTCTATTGCCATATTTAGGATATGCGTCTATCCTAGACCTTTACCTTCTTTTTCGCTTGAGAATCACACTAGCAGTGAGTAACAGAATTTTAAATCAGTTATAATTATTTTTAACAACATATAGCAATTTTTCTAGATTTAGTACCCAGCTAATTCGGATGCCGAGGGATAATGAGACCTAACCATACCACATCTCTCTCTGTCTATATTCAAAGTTTTTCTCTTCGATGCTATATCTCTCTCCAATTCTATTCTTTTCTTCATCAGATCTTCTCTTACTCTCTCCGCGTTCCGTAACTGCCCTAGCAGTGACGTCACTGTCTCGTGAATCTTTTTTACTTCGTCTATCAGTCCAAGGTGCGGCTGATCTCTGACGCTTTCACCGTGCGGTCTCCAGTTGTTCCTGTTATCAAGTCTTGTTTGCGCTAACTTCATAGCAGCGTCCATCTTCCTTACCGAATCCTTTAAATCGTCAATCAAAGCTTCCATGTCTGCAATTCGTTGTAAAGTGTTCCGTAACGTCTCTTCCAGTTTAGTGCACAGCTCTGAAGTGATTGCCACAGTCTCTGCAAGTGCCATGTCCGTCCTGTCCGCTTGGTTTCGTAGCTTCCGTCCGCCGTTTACCAGTATCGCGTTGAGACTTCCTCGGAGATCAGCGGACTTCTGTCTCGCTGCTTCACAGTTCTGGACATTCTCTCTACAGAAATACTCCCAGTACTCCAAAGGCGCGGTGTAATCCCCAAATCTAGTTGAACCAGGCCTGAATAGAATGGTGTTGGATTTTGTATTCAGACCTAAGTTTATAGCCTCGGTATTGTAAGCCATAGCCTTGTCGCACCAGTCATATTCTATTCTATGCTTTGCTGCCTTGTTTATCGCCATTTGTTCCTCAATTTTGTCTAAAGTGTTCTTCAGGTTCGCTCTCACTTCACTTACCAAGTTCATCTCTTTGATTAATTCCTGTTCAGCTAGGTCGGATACTAATTCAGGCTGAAAACGATTTGAGCGAAGATCTAAGCATTCTTTAGATATCGATTCTGGCAACATCAGCACTCTTGATGCGCCTTTTAGTCTCTGCCTTTCGATTTCAAGCATCTCTACTTCTTCTGTGATCGCTTTACATGCCTTCTCTACCTCGACTTTCCATCTGAAAATGTCTCTAGCCTTCTGTTTCAATCTTTTAGTATTTTCACCTTGTTGTTTGTCAATATTGCCGAATGCTTGCATGATGGATGTTTTAGCATTATAATCAACTATATTCGACTCGTTAATGACCTCTGGATCGAGAACTTTCTCATTATGCTTCCTCCATTCGCTAAGGGAGTATCTGCTGATGGAATATTTGTTGACAGCTGGTCTGGTGCCAGTCATGTTTCCCAGCGGAGTCCAGTCCACCTTGCCGTCTTGTCCAGGTTTTAAATCAGACAAATACTCCTCGCCAGATGGCGGAGGTCTTGTTGATTCGGGTTCTTCTACATTTGTAGATGTGTGTTCTTGAGGAGAATTCGGCTCTTGTCCTATATTTTCTTGAGCATTTTTGATTTCTTCGAGCGCTTGTTCGGGACTTTTGGCTGCCTTTTTGAACGCGCCTATGTCGTTGCACACTTTGGGACATTTGTCTTCTTCAGGAAAAGTTGTTAACGGTGCCGCCATAATAAAAAATATCAAAAATCGTGTACATGTAAAAATGTGGATATTTGTCAATTCCAAATGACGTGTGGTGTTAAGTTAGAAATGTCAGTTAAAAAACGATAAAGTTTATTAGGTAACTGCTTGGAGTTCCGACGCGACCCCGATTTTATTTGGCTCATTATGTAATGAGTTTTTTATTGAATATTTATCGATGGATGCAGATTTGTTGTGGTTGTGAAAGAATCTTCATATCAATGAAGATACATTAAGTATACAATTTCTGTTCATCTTATATCATTCACCTGTATTAGTGGCATATAAATTCCAAGTTATGTAATACTGTACTCATCATATCTTATAGTCACAAGGTTGTAAAACTTATTTATATTCTTTGTTTTAAAAACACTTTTCTAGATTATTCGAAGGATACTATGATATATTAGGTATCCAATAAGTGTACTACTGATGTTCATTTCTATCTTGACGAGGCCAAATATAGTTTTAGGGTTCCGTACGTTGTAATTAACGCCTGTAAGATCATTTTGTTGTCAGTTCAAGACCCTTTTTCTCAAGAACGCGTAGAGGTATCAAGTTGAAATTTATATAATAATACTTGAGTCTTAAGTCTCTTTCAGTTGTGAAAAAATGTAATCTATATGATCGGGGATCAAAAATCTGACCGTTTATATCACATACTATGCAATTTTAAAAGGGAAGTAAAATCTATAGGGTACTTTCCGTTGACCTAAAATCATGAAATTACGCAAGAAACGTCATACAGTGCATATAAAGGAAAAAAAATGAAAACTGTAAATATATACATTGTTTAATAACAAAAAATTGCTATAGCGAATTTACTATTGCAAATTTATTATTTGAGGTTGGTTTAAAAACAGTGTCTAGGCGTCGACCTGAAGCTAAGTTCGTCAAGTTTACCTTACATACTTACCTACAAGTTTGTACAGAACCCTTGATGCGCAAGTCCAACTCGCACTTGTCCGGATTTCTTGATATCCGTTACTTCGTATCACGTAAATACCTCAGTGAGATCAGCAAGTTTTGTACTAACCGCTCGGCTTTCTAATTAATACTATCAACTACATCTTATTTCCTGTGTTCATTACAGATCTACGACCAGTTACCTATTCCGGAGTTTTTGTACACTGTTCCGTCTCTGTTTACTTTGGAGATAAAGGCTTCAAACATAAACATAGCATTGCTGGTGGTAGGATATATATTATATCCGCCCGGATAGCGACTGTACACAAGGCGTTAAAACCCGCCATAGTAGCCGTAGGTGTGTCGCGTTCCAGGATTCCAACAGGCCGGCATAATTATGTCGACTGCCTAGGGGTAATCATCTTTCGTCAGTTAACATTTTGATGTACCCTACTCCACTTACCATCAGGTGAAGTGGGGTCACTGTGGTGTGCTCGTATGAAAATTAAAAATAAAACTTATGCACTTTCGATGCAGCGGTAGACAAACACCCACATTTCGCCTATTATAAGCTGGTATTATTGTCCGATTACTTCTATTTTAACCGTCACGCGAACTCAGCAACTCGGCATAAACATTGTGATTGGACGTAAACTACTTAAATCCAATCAGCATCGTGTACCGATTCGATACGAGAGCTGCAAAATTATGTCATCAAACGCTTCGGTTAACGGCGCGTGTTTTGATGTTGACGCTTAGGTTGTTTAAAACTGCTAGAAAAATGGCAAGAACGAATGACGCGATTTGAGGGTTCCATATATTTTTGGGCTTTATTCTTTGTTGAATTGTGCCACTGCCAGTGACGTGAAAATATTTATAATAATGTGAAGTATTGTGTGGAAATTTCAACGTTTTGTACAATATAATGATTTCTTATTATACGAATGTTATGACATCGAAATGAATCTAATTTTCGGATTTTATCACGGACTTTTATACTTTAATTTTCTCCTGAGATTCGGAAGGGTGCAACTACATGTTCACGGGGCGGACCAGTCCTGGATTTGTAAATATGCCCTAAAGGCCGCGGCCTATGTGCGGCAGCCTCTTAGAGGCGGCAAATTTCAGAGGACGCTCACTCGATTTAATTAATCATTCTTTTATTTGACTTTAGTGCCTTCCATTATACAAACAAATGGAAAATTATTAAGTATTTTAAACCTATATACATACATACGTAAATCTACGTACACGGGAGCTGTGTAAACAAAGTGGTCTACACTCATAAAAAATATAAATCCAGCACTGTGGCGGACTGAGGTGTTGGTAAAAAAAATCCATGTTAAAATATCTACGTACATTTTACAACTATATAAACGTACCATAGACTAAAGATCGATATTAAATTGACAGTCATACATCCGTTGCAAAGGTGGTGTCGCAAGAGCCGATATAATTACAAGTAGTATTTATCCGAACGTGCGAAACAGTTATTAGCTCCTTAGGCGAGGCATTAGCGACGATTTTCTCTAAGTCCACGTTTCCGCAGTGACGACCGGCTAATTTCCTTAAAGAGAAAATGCCAGCGAAACTAATAAACGTACTGTAGAAAATTGTTGGTTACCATAACAAGTTCATGTTGGAAAAGATGTTTGACTGTTAGAAACCGCTGAATGGTTTTGGATAGAATTTAGTTCTCAAATAGACGATGTACGGCCATTTGCCATCGTAGCCAGTGTAACTACTGGACTTAATAAAACAAAACATCTCATATCTGTCTGTCTTTTTAGGTAATTCTGTTATCTTTTTTCTAATTTTTCTAATTTAATCACCCTAATGTACAATAGAATGAGAAAACAAAATGAACAATTATATAATTATAATAGTCAGTCTCCACTCAATGATCTTCGCGATACAGGCCTTGAGCCTAGTGCAAAGATCGCTGGTAATGACTCAATAATGGTACAACTAGTTTTATTTTACTTTAGATATACCACCTAAGTAATTATTGTACTTTGCTGGGAAATAAACTTATTATTATTATTATTATATTGTAGAATGGCGAGCGCAGTGGAATACCAAACAATACTTTGTAATTCAAAGAACTTGGATGGTGTTTTTGTTTATGGGTGGTCGTATCGCTTACCATCAGGCCTACAGCAAACTCGTCTCGTCATTCAAAGCAATAAAAAAAACATTATTTTGTTATGCATTTTACAACTATCATTTCAGTGTCTTCATCGTGAAAGCGTTACAAGGTAGTTACTTTCGCGTTTATAATTATATGGATATTTGAATTAAATGGTATATTAATTATTTAATCAGCACTTTAATTCAATACGAATTAAGAACACCTTAATGCTGTAATCTGGCCATTAATACGAAATGAATTAAGTAACATTTAACTAACAGAAGTGGAACCTTTCGAAGTTACCTAATTATTATGTCGATCATATATCTTACTAATGTAATATTTAAATACTGGGGCATTTAGTTCCTATATTGATAAATGAGAAAGTTTGTATAACTCTCAGTTGGGAGTCACACAGAAATCGGTAAACGTATGTCTTTGTTTAGTATGTAGATCAATGTATGGGACAAAATAATTGTGACTGGGTTTCTCCATCTTGAAAATTACTCAGTCGCAGCTCGGAGTCAGGATGTTGTTGGTGTGATACCTCCGTGCTTAAGAAAGCACGTAAAGCCGTTGGTCCTGCGCCTGATCTCTCTGGCCATGTCGGATCGTCGTCTCACCGGACTATGAGATTGAAGGAACAGAGAGTGCTTGTGTATTGTGCACACACTTGTGCACTATAATATCTCCTGCGTGGCTGATCTCCGTTGAGATTGACCAACGTGGCCGAAATTCGCTTAGGAAAGAATCACTGTATATCTAACTACATTTTACAAGCATATAAATGAACTGCTCTAAACAGCAAAGAAAACAAATGTATTTTTTATCTTTTCTGTGTATCACTGCAGTTTATACCTTAAACTGATTTTGAAAAGAGCAACAGCAGAGTTACTTTCCCGTTCTTCTCTGGTGAGAATTGCTTTCCAAACATGCTACATCTGGGGATGTTAACTGGATGCCTTTTTACAATTTCGCTGGTGGTAGGATATATTTTATATCCGCCCGGGTACCGACCACCGTACATAGTGTTAAAACCCGTCGTAGTGGCCCACGTAAGTGTGTTCCAGGTCAGCCTGTGTATACCCGGTTCCAACAGGCTGGCAAAATTGTGACGACTGTCGAGGGGTAATCAACGATGAGGCAAGTTGAGCACTAGTCTTTGGGAATCGCCAACATTCCTATAAATAGTATAAACAGAACTTTGTGATACAAAGGAACAAATGTAATTACACTCATATGATGCCTAGTAGTTACACTGGTATATCCTTTAAAGTTTAAAGCATATAAACTTTAAGAATGTAAAATGCTTAATTTCTAGCAAAGTATCGTCTTTAATTTGTAATAGTAGTAAACTAATTGAGAAGGACCTCCTTTTTCTAGTTATTAAAATATATAAAAACGATATATGGCTCCTCAAAGTATAACAAAATTGAAGGTTTCTTTTTCGCGTATGGTCTGGCTGAACTAATTTAAATGCAATACTAATTATAAATCAAATAAAACTCGGGTAAAGATATTATAGTGCCTAAAATATTCTAGAAGAACAGCCACACAGCTACATAATTAATGAAAAACGAAGTCTTATTCATAAATTCAGTAGGCCAATAGACTTTAAGGCATAATTTTCTCATTTATATACTAATTAATTTACACCCCGGTGTCGCAAGCATGAAGATATGAGAAACAAGTCGTTTGAAAGGCAACCTTGGGTGCCGGCCGGGCGGCTTGATGTGAATTTTATCATACTTGTGACTACAGAATTTATTTCTCGTTTTTATACACTTCACTATAAAAGCAAGTCTATTGTCAGGTGGTAAGCAAAATATAAATAATAATAATATCAGCCCTGTATTATATACTGTCACACTGTTGGGCCTCCTCTACTACTGAGAGGGATTAGGCCTTAGTCCACCACGCTGGCCTAGTGCGGATTGGTAGACTTCACACACTCTCGAAAATTCCTATAGAGAATTTCTCAGGTATGCAGGTTTCCTCACGATGTTTTCCTTCACCGTTGGAGCAAGCGATAATTCACAAATAATACACACATAATTTTTTAGAAAAGTCAGAGGTATGCCCTTGGGATTTGAACCTGCGGACATTCGTCTCGGCAGTCCGTTCCACAACCAACCAGGCTATCGCCGCTTGCAAGCAACATATACTGTAGCAATATTGTTTTGCAGTGACGAAAGGTCCATATAATGCGAATCCTGTTGTCTTCCCTTGATGTAGATTTTATGTAGAATCTAATTACCATAAGAACGATTTGTAGACCATATTCGTTCATATTAGTACCTATCAGTCTTACTTATAAACTAGTTTTTGCGTTAGGTGGTTAAGAATTGCTTAAATAGTAGTCAAAAACATCACCGGTTCCTAGTTTGAACCTTATTAAGAGGCAAGATGGCGGGTTTTGACTTACAGCTGATAGAGTAAATTCGTCTTTTAACTAAGCATAGTTTTGCGTATTTTTTATGAGTAAGACTGTATACATTGAGTTCTCTTTCGGAAAATTTCAACGTTCGTCATTGCTGTTTTGACTAATTTGCCCTAGATTAGATACCAAAGAATTAATATCAGATATGTATAAAGCTGAAGAGTTTGTGATTGTTTGAACGCGCTTATCTCGGGAACTCCAAAACCGAACCTTTTTTTTTCACTAATAGGAAGCTAAAAGGTAGGAGTACTACCTTTTTCAAGGAATATTTGTTCCAGAAAAACATTACGCAGGCAAAAGCTATGTCACATAAAAGGTAGTATGTAAACTAAATACTTACCTTTTCAAAGTACAAACTTATTTGATAGTGCGCTGTCTCCATTTTTTAATATGAAGTAAAGCGATCAAAACATTAAAAATACTTAACACTAACAAACTTTACAATTACGGCACTGCGCTATAACTTTCTAAATTTCGTTTTTACGCAGTTTCACTACGATCCGTTGCAAACATTGGACATGCAACCGAAAATCCGGTACAGACTAACATCTCAACACAAACTGGTTGTGTAAATGTCAATTGTGATTGACGCGAGGTCGCGCTAATACTGATAGCGAATGTAGGAAGATATTGCCCTTTACTATGATTAAATACATAATAATTATATAGAATCATGCCTTTTCAAGGGTAGACAGAGGTGTAAGTCATTCACATTTCGCTAGGTATGTGAATACAGATGCCAAAGAGGCGAACCTATTGCTAAAATCGACCACAATTTCAGACTCAAGGTTAATTAGTAAACAGGAAATCTACCCGTTTTAGTGACCCGAGGATGGAACCCGAGAACCGCAAGACGGAAGCCGAATAGCAATACATATACGCCACCGAGGTAGTAGAGGCATTATGAAATTGTAATTAATAAGTTTCAATATTTTTATAATGGTCTCGATACCAAATATTGACAAAGAAAGTTGTATTATCCGAAGAATGTATCGGAAAACCCGATGAGGTCATGCCAGCGAGGTCGCATTCGCATGCGGCCGACATTCTTCACTCGCTTGGAAGCTTAATCAACTTGCGTGTGCGCATATTGACTTTTGATAAGAGATACTTAAATCAGTAAGGCGGTTTGGGACCTTCGCACAAGTAGATACAAACTGAAAGTATTTTTAAAATATCAGTTTGTTTTCAGATATTATGGTTCATCTCTGCTTAAGTGGTGGCCGAAATCGTGAAACTGCTTTTAAACTTTAATTTAATCCTTCGTTATTTTCCTATCTATTAATCCTCAGTAATTTTTTTTTGTGTCCGTTATCTTTTTACTTTTTTGTGAAAAGAATTAGGCTAACACTCAAGTAACTTAATTTATTTCCATAAGTGATAACTTGTTACTGGCTTTAGAGACCCAAATTGTTGCTATTCTTAATATAAGTAGGTATATAGCTGTAAGTTTTCTTTGCTGTAAATAAATAAAAAGCCAAAGATTTCCGATCATGAATGAGGACATATGTTTTCCCTGGAGGGCCATGGACTAGAAAAGTAAGACTATAGAATCTATGGCATAGACTGGCTAAAAACAAAAAAAACAAACACACATCACGCCTTAATATCCTTGAATGGCTAGACAGAGGTGTGATAAGAACACTCACTTTTCGCCATGCGTGTTCCATCCCATGATGTGATAAGAAAGGTGAGCCTATCGCCATATCTGACACAAATTCTAGACTGACATATGTTTTTATACATCTATTGTCCGTATATACAGGAACAATTCACGAGTCACTTGACTTAAATTGACCCTTGGTCCCGTGGTAAATTCAATTAGGCCAAAGCTAAGTGTCAATTGAACTAAAATTTTATATTTTGTTTCGTATTTTTCGATTTCCAGTGCTTATCGCATGCAACCATGATGTCATTTAAAACATGTTTTGAACGAGGGACATTGCGATGGAAGTCGTATGACTGCAAATGCGTTGGTTCTCGTGATGTATACGAACAATTGTGATACCAGATAAATACGTTATATCGTGAATGCTTTGTCTGTCTTCGGGAAATGTATACACTGAGAAGAGACAGAAGGATTTAGTTTAGTCTAGTATCTAATATATTTACAGAATTATTTAACCAAGCGTAACGATTAGGTAAAAGTTAATCGTAGCTTTATGGATATAAACATTGGTTTCCTATGTTTATGCGAATGTTAGACATCGAAATGAAACTATTTTCCGGTTTTTAGGGCGTTTTTTTATGTTATATTTTTCTCCCGTTTCGATATAAATACTACTGTTTAGTGACACCAGCTTGAATTTTGAAATACAAAGCATTTCATGACTCTGCAAGGATCGACCAGTAAGATTGGATAAGAATACAATTAAAACTTGGACCTTAGGATACAATGGGGCACGGGGAAGTAAACTCAATATTGTAAATGTGTCCTGCAGTTTTAAACAAATCACATAGACTTATTGAGTAAAGTTATCACTATTTAATACCGTATGCCATGCCAAACTATGATAGCCTAGTTGGGAGTGGAACGGACTGCCGAGACGAATGTCCGCAGGTTCAAGATCTAAGGGCATACACCTCTGACTCTTTTAAAATAATGTGTGTATTCCTTGTGAATTGTCGCTTGCTTTAACGGTGAAGGAAAACATTGTGAGGAAACCTAGATACGTAAGAAGTTCTCTATAGGAATTTTGAGGGTGTGTGAAGTCTACCAATCCGCAGTAAGCCAGCGTGGTGGACTAAGGCCTAATCCCTCACAGTAGTAGAGGAGGTCCGTGCTCAACAGTGGGACAGTATATAATACACGGCTGATATTATATTTTTATTATAATAGCGTAAGTCATTTATAAAAATATAGTGGACTATTTTTTTATTACTTTAGGTTTTTTTTTGCCATTTTGCTCGAACACAATGAACGTCCTAACAAAATTTCACAGTATTTTGGTAAGGTATGACATCGGGTTGAAGGTCTACGACCCCGCACAAGAAGCGACCCGCTATCTGACCGCAAAAAACTGTTGAATCATGCACATGCTAATTTTGAAAGAGATCGCGCCCAGATTTTTATTTTAGAATCAATTCGCACATTAGGGCAATGCAAATCTAGATTTAGTGAAAGTTTTTTTTATTGCTTTGAATGTCGAGACGAGCTTGCCGTTCGCCTGATGGTAAGCGATACGACCGCCCATAAACAGAAGAAACATAAGGTAAATAAACATACCATTACAATAACTGGTGATTATAATTCGTAAGCCCCTGTGAATATGCAAGCATATGCAAGTGTCAAGGCGTTCTTTATTGAATTAAGTTTGAAGGTGAGACAGCTAGTGTGCCGCTTGCAATAAAACCTAGCGTTATAGTCATTGTGTTCATAAACTGAATATTGGTATGCTATTAAGTTATTAATGCTAAATTATTTATGCTAGTCATATCGTTGTCTCTCTCATGCTAGCCTTGTAAATACTGATGACGTCACAGTTCAGGTGTGGTATCTCTTTTTTGTTGACATTTATCATCTTCGATTTTTTTTAAAAGTAGAAAATAAAAATATTGGTTTCTTTTTTCACACATTTCAGAAAAAAAATTGTACATAATACGAAACAAAGTTTATACGGTCCAAAATTCTTTATCCATTTATAATATCTTTTTCAATTTCGTAAAAGGTAAGTAATGTTTTCTACGAAAATACTTATTTAGATTCCTTGCAAGTTCTAACTAAGCGGTAATCGGATACAAAAAAAAAACATTCCCAAGCTTGTAAATGCGAGGAATCTGCAGGTGGCGCGCCCTACCGGATGTGTCCGCACCTGTAGTGCCTAGCCGAGACTCGAACCCGTTCACAAGGTCATGTTTACTTTCACTTTGGGATATAGTTTTTCTATAATGTAATTAATAAAGGACTATATCTTCTTGTTAAATATTATATACCTTTCGCTTACATTATTTGACCTCGGAGCAGCGCTTGGGAAGTATTGTAATGAAAGTATGACCTTAAGGTCTGTTCCAGTGATGGAAAATCTTTATTGGTTAACAACCAATAATTTATGAAAAACAATTGTGTGTTTGTGAAATGCCAATAACGGCCAAGTGCCAAGTGCATGCAACCGCAACCTTCGCAGGATTCAGCTCTTGGGTAGAGCCTCTCACCATCCAAGGAATTAGACCTTGGTAAAATCATACGAGGCATCTAATATAGCAGGCAAGCTTTAAACATCATTTATCCGATATCGGGCTACCCGTCCGCCACCTAAAGCGAAACTTAGGGAGGTCGGAGGTCGTCTCTCCGACGTCTGCTGCGAATGCCAATAACAGCTTTAGCTAATTGTCGCCCTTTTTAATAATTTGTTTCTTCTAAACTCAATTATTTTTTGCGTGCCCGAATTATTTTTTCATATGCTATTAATTTATAACATTGTAAAATGCGTATAAAAATACTTACTGTTTTAAACGATATTGTTTCGTCTGTGGTAATAGTGAATTGAAGTGGTCTCGGTGGGAGTATGCTTGCAATAGGGGACCGTCCTGTGTTTGATTTTGTACATTTTTCTATATGTAATGGTTAATAATACGAAAAAGAAACCCTCCTGTGAAAATACATTAAAATTGGTTAAAAAATGAGCCAGTTATTCATATTTCAAATATTACTATGTGCCAAAGTGGGCGCGAAGTGGGGATATCGCTTCATCCCTTTCTTTCGCACGCGTCGTAATGGCCGATGACGTCACAAGTGGGTATTGCGCCTCTTTTCTGTTTCTTGTTAGTTACCCCTTCTACCGAAATTGAAAGACTTATAACTTGTTGATTTTTTACCAGATTTAAATAATTCTTTCTGTGTTATAATTTATATAACGTAAATATTTGATAATAATAAAGAACAAAAATGAGTCCGGTCCCCTATTCGCTAGTGTGAAAAGAGCTTTATTTTATTAGACCACAGATAACATAATTCGGCCTAAGACATGGCTTGTAATTTTACTATAACAGTAGCATAATTTGTATTTACATTCAAAAAAATATGAATGTCAATTTAACGTTAAATTATCCCATTCGTTTAGTGATCGAAAGTGGTAAGCGATTTTAAAATTGCATTAGACAAAAAACAGGTTTTTGGGTAGCCTACAAAATATTTATTTTCTAGGTTTCTCGTCTTTTCTAATTTAAGCATAAATTTGCGTGTAAAAGCGCATATTTTAAATATTTATGATATTAAATTTCATAAAAAGTCTATAGATACTATATCTGTTTGATACAGTTGATTTTTCTTTGGCAGTGTTCGTAGATATTTATTAAAACTGAGTTAAAACCAAAAGAAAATACTTTAATATGACCACAGTCGCAAGTAAAAATTACCTGTTGGTATTTATAGAAAAAAAAATCGCATAGATAAGTAATTGACATACATGAATTTAAACAGAAAATTGAAGTTGAAATAAAATAAATACGAATTTTATCTAGGCTATTTACTTATATTATTATTTTGAATTCCCCCGATACCATGCAGTCTTTGAAACGTCAGGGGAAAATAATCATATAACATAACCATGATAAAATCCAAAAAATAGTTTTATTTCAATATCTTACATTCGCGTAAACATAAAACATTATACAAAATTGAAGATTACGATGAGGTAATTAGAGTATTCAAATTACATTAACATTCTTTGTGGGCATTAAAACGCGATGATTACTGACGCTTAGTCATCGAACACAAGCTTGCTAAAATACCACGACAATAAAAATGCGGGCCTTTTATAACCTTTTCAGAGGTTTTTTTTCCACTGACAAACCGCTTTGATTTTCGGCAAATTTTATCTGGGAAGATATAATATATGCAGGCCGGCACGATGTGACATTTATCTTGGACTATTGCATTTGGAATCAAGCGTAGGAGGCAGAAGATCACTTTCGCTAATTTCTTTTCTGGATTTGGTCTATCAGTTAGCCAAATTACATCCAAATTGGTACGTACGTGGTAACAATTTATTCGCTCTAACAAACATCAAAATATTGCTACAAGTGACCACGAAGGCTGCAAAGTCTTCGAAACGTCGGGAGAAAACTAAAACATTAAAACCGCGATTTATTCCGAAAAATAGTTTAATTTTAATGAGTAACATTTGCCTAAACATAAGAAATCTTTACACAAATTGTGCATATTAGTAAGATTATCAAGTTTTTATGTCCGGTAGACACATCACTCGTTCAAAGTTCGTGTGACGTCACAGCGTTTTTACACCTTGACGTAACCGACGTCCATTTAGCGTACGGACTGATTATGATTCCAAACACATATTGCATGCACGCAGTAATTGTGAATGTAATGTATGGACATGTTTTAACATAATTACAGGTGTGTATGTTAATTCTTTATCGCTTGCAGACGAGCAAATGGGTCATCACTCAATTGTGATGCGTTCCAGAACTTAAAGGGAAGAAATAACAATTATTTTGGAGTGTTTGGGCCGCCGAAAACCTCACAATGCGAGACGCAATAGCTTTCTTTCACTTCATATTTGATTGCTGTGGGTAATTCTTGCTGTAGAGAGAGATGTGATATATATATTTCTTTTTTATTTATCCTCGCTTTTTAAAGGAAAAGGCAAAGGCTCTCAGCAATGCAGCCTAGTCTAACGTATTTTTCCACGTCATTTTTTTTTATTAATATTCAAAGGCTGGGGCCATATCTGTTGTCTACATACTTTATCTATCTATCTATACTTATAATAAATCTATAGAGAGGTCAATTCTGTACATTAAATATATTTCCAAAATAACTATCAGGGGGTGATTAGGGATCGATACTGATGCCAAAAATGCAATTAGTAAAATTTTTGTGTCTGTCTGTCTGTCTGTCTGTCTGTATAACCGTTATAGAAACAAAAACTACTCGACGGATTTTAACGAAACTTGGTACAATTATTTGTCATACTCCTGTGCTGGTTAAAGTATACTTTTCATCACGCTACAATTAATAGGAGCAGAGCAGTGAAGGGAAATGTTGGGAAAACAGGAGAAGTTACTCCATTTTTTAAGCTTCCGTCGCGTGTGCAACCTTAATGGTTAAAGCTACACAGAAATCATGTATGACGGAAATGTTCTCCTTAAAATTATGTAAAAATATCCCACGACAGCATATGTCTATCTTTTATGGTTGACTCACAATAACACGTGTAACTCCCGATAGCTTAGCAGTTCGAAGCTTTCTCATTATATTTGTCTACTCTTACGTTTATAACACTCTCAGTCATCCCTAATTAAAAAGTTAACATTATTAAATATTCCATAAAAAGAATCATAGAAATCGGTATAGAAACACCAAAGTTATACATGAAATACGCTAATAATAAGCCATCATGCGTGAATACTGAATCATGCTATAAGGATTATTTTTGTATATATATAAGGTCGCGAACGCACAGGCAGGCGGCTTGCTTGGCACCTAGAGGCTAGCGAATCACCGAGCGAGTAGCTTCGTAAAACGAACATTCTCGAACGTTCGCGACCGGCTCCATTTTAAAAGTCCGAAATCCACGCGGGCGAAGCTGCGAGCGGAAGCTAGTTATGTAATAAGATCTTATCCAAGGAGGATATGACACCTCCGTTGAACCTTTTTAGACTAACAACCAAACAACTTATTATTATGTTGTGTAAAACTTATATGAAAATTAAAAAATTACCACCTTTAACTATATTATATCGAATCTTATTTACCTTAGTTCTTTGGCCATATTCCAATGACCTTTGCCAAGAACTACAACTGATATAAGGCAGAAGTTCGTGCATAGCTTGTTAATTAACTACCACTTGTAGGTGTTTCGCCTTTCTTGAGGTCAGGGAGTAAATTCTCGTGGGTGAATGTGGTGCTGTGTCTACTTCTTTTGCCAGACATATAAGCATAGAAGATGCGATGCTTGGCATTTTTTGACAGGAAATCATAGAGCCCTCGCTAATACGCCGCCAAAGCGGGGTTTTGGATTGTATGACGGTGTAGGTTGTAATAGTGCTCGGGCAACATTCGCTCGATGAGCTCAACACTGGGTAAGACCGGTGACCACAATATATCCATCCATTTGCCCCTGAGCAGTGTGACCATATGTGGCAGGATCCTGCCCTTTTGGCAAGTTTAGGCCTTAATTTACTCCCTGGCATTTGGTTGAAGTTTTAGAAATCTGGCACTATGGCAATTAGTTGCCAGATGTTTTTCAGCCTATAAAGGACATTTGGTATTTATGCAAAATTTATCGGCAGAATCTAACCCGCGACCGTTCACTTCAAAACAGATAGCTGCACTATGGAGCTCGTCGCAGGTGTACAAGCGAGAACAATAAAATTACTGATTTCTCCACCTTGCCTGTACTATTCAACTGATCTACCTGAGCTTCCTTTGTAAGGGTGAATAAGCGGACAATGCTTTTATTTCAAAGAAATAGAGTATGTTTTAGTCGTGAAGAATTTGGTTTCAAATGTAAAATTACTTGTTTATTATTATGAGCCTTGTATACTGTCCCACTGCTGGGTATGGGCCACTAAGATATGTACGTAATTACGCTGGCCAAATGCAAGTTTAATAAAAAAAATCCCGTAAAATACAATGTGATCATGAGAATTTAGATAAGTATCCGTACTCTGAAATCGAACCTGCGACTTCCTTCATACCACTCAGATTAGTCACTCGCAAAGTTATCGGAAGTAACTTATAAATGTTGCAATGAATAAATGACTTGAATACCTACTCACTTCGCAAGTTTTATATACCGTGTTACATTCCATTTTGTTTGCAACACTGCAAAATATCTCGGATCACACAAAAAATAAGGAAAACATGTCGATAAATAACACTAATATTTGCGCATGAATACTTTTACTTAAAAACACCACGTCGACTAAAGGATAAACGATTAAGGACACTTACCGGATAATAGTTGAAGCCAGCCGCAGATGTGGAACACCGTCGTCGACTGGCAAAAGAACAGTAGCATGGCACAGATTGTAAACAGGGCCAGAGCGACCGCTGCACCCACTAACACCGTGGCGATTTTGAAAACGAACCCGTTTATCGAAAGGAAATCGTCCAGCCGCCCTTTACAGTCCTCTAACTCATCCGCCCTGCATATCTGCCACAAACCAAACTTCCTTGGATATTCCGTCTCCAAATCCCCAATCCATTCTGGAGTCACAAAGGCAACAACGCTTATAATCGCGTAGCATATCGTAAATATCGCCCAAAGCACGCCTATAGCTTTCGAATTACGAACGTAGTTGGTCGCGTAAAGGTGCGATGAATCGACGTACTCGATTTTGGAACCCATTTTTTATCTTTATTATATTTTACACTTCACTATAAACACTTTTGTCAGCACATTGTTCGTCAGATGCAGTTTGAGAGCCCGTTTGGTATCATTTCACAGTTTTCTTGATTGCAAACAGTTCGAGGACGCGGGAGACACGACGCGGAACGAAGGAAACTAAAACACAACACTCAAGCAGCAGTCAAGACAACCTCTCGCCGCGCGCCATTCCGACACGACTAGGTGGGGATAAGTAATCAAGTTGCAAGTTTGACCTATTGCCTTTAAATTCTTACTTTATTTTACGTTTACTTTTATAGTCTTGTGTTTTTGAATTGAAATAACAAAGTGTGTCATGGCGCAATGAAGCAATACAGATAAAATAAATGACTTGGTGTAAAAGTAACAAAAAATGAATGTAAACAAAAGTACGCCAGAAAGCTTGAAGGACTAAAGGGAATTCGGTGTACATAGCGACATCTGGTGAATCATGAACAAAATTTCTTTCGGGGTACAACGCCATCTTTGGTTTATTTGAAACCTTCATTTTCATAGTCTACTCCATAACGAGATGTCGGTACTTGCTACAATCCGCGTTTTCCAAAGTATGAACCTTCTTTTTTTAGATATTTATGTGAGAAAAAGGGTCCGAGTGTTGCTAAAATAAATTTAGAATCTCCAGTGTCTTCATAAATGCAATATTGACATACTACTATGGAGCTTTTCCATTCATTGAGCTTTATGAACTCATATATTGTGCTCTTTATTTAATAATAAATCCATAATACATTTCCAGCGAAACACTTTCACTACATTTATATAATTCGATATTTATGAAATTCGAACAAGTATGTAACCAAATTTTATTAGGAAAATTACGATTTTATTGGTAGCATTGGCAACTGGATGACTGACAATCAATAAATGTCAAACATGTGTTTGAAACATGTGTTACAAGTTAATTTTTAATTTTTTAAGCATAGAATAAGATCAGAAAAAGATAACTCATATTTATAACATCTTAGTGGGAAAGAGATGCAATGCTTGTAATTCCTAACATTTGATATTTTTATGCAGTTGTGTTTAGTGCGTTTACAGTTGGAAGTGGAACAATTATTGATAGTTGATGGGTACTTCGGAAGGCTTATTTTATCTAGAAAATAATACATTTTATTAGGTTTTCCGTTTATACGATGACTAATAGTGTTGTGATTTTGTTACATTTCTTTTGTGATAATAGTGATTGCGAAAAGTTTGTTTATAGTGTTTAAAATGGCATCGAAAGACAAATGGGTTCGCCGGTTTTCCGTCGACGAGACCGCAAAACATAAGAATGGATTTACTATATATAAAATAACTTCAGTGGTAAGGCTTTGTTTCTATATGACCTAATATTGTGTCATTATAACTTGTAGTGACCTACTGGCAATAGTTTTTACAGAATATAAATCATTTAGGTCGAGAATTTTCCTGCTTTTATTCAATTTGTGCAATTAGGAAATATTAACTCAAATACTGATTAATTCTGTAATGTTCTGTTGTAGCTAGTTATCTTTGTGCATAGTTTGCTCATTGGAGTCAGTATATAAGGTATTGAGAAACTTAACTGTAACAAAATCAACAATGGAACTCCTGTTTAGGGTATAGTAATCAGTATACCAATAAGATTCATGTAATTAGAATTTCATATGTCGTTATGATTCATGATATAAAGTTGTGCAATACAACAGTCAGTAAAATATTAAGTTTTTATCTGGTATTTCCCCTGGCATATTGATGTGTTAGGAAATTATTTTTTTTAAGTATGAACAGGTGCGAATAATGTAAAGTGGAAAATTATTAGTGGACACTTGTTGGTCCTTGACTAAGGCTCCTTTCTCTACATTTAGCTCATAAAAGTACTATATTAAAAGAAAATTAAAACAAGCTTTCATTTAAGTGGTATAAAAAGAAAAAAATAACCTTTAAATTGAATCTATCTTTGTTTTATATCATGAAGAGGTAAAAGTTGTTGAGAGATTTACTTTGTGTAAATAGTAGTAGTGGATATTTATTGCTGAACTTGATCTTGATACTTCTACAATATTATGAGTATCAAATTAAAGTATTTGTTTAGGAATATTAATAGTAAAAACATTTTTAAGCAGGTTTTTATTTAAATGCTCTAAAAAGATAACAAAAGTTAAATAGTTTTCAAAATCTATGAAAAACTCAAAAATGATTTAAAATATTATACTGGATACTTATTTAGGAGTTAGTGACTAATACAATTGATCCCTAAGTTGGATATGTTATATTTATGTTAAAAGTTTTTATTTTTTCTTTTTTGTGTTGGTAATAAGAAATAGACTGCCCTGGACATATAGTTATATTGCGCACTTCTGTCTACTCCTGAAAAGGGATAAAGCATAATGCTATGTATGTATGTATGAAATAAGAAATGGACCTAACAAAACTCAGCACAAAAGACTACTGAAAAGTGTCAGGAAAGCAAATTCACAATCCTAGTATTTTCAATTTAAGAACTAGCTCCCTTACTCATAGACATTATTTATCTAAGGACAGAGCTTTGCTGTGATAACAAGTCTGTTTCTCAATGCTGTCGGAATGGCAGCCTTCGCAGTGCCTGGATATAGGGCCGTTGTGATTGGCTAATATTGAGATACAACTTGAATCTGGTTGGCTGTCAGATAAACGAAGCAGAGAAACAGATTTGTTATCACAGCAATGCTCCGTCCTAGATAAATAACCTCTATGAATAAGTTATTACATTGAATTAAAAAAAAATCTATGCGACTAGTCTGGTGGCATATCCAAGTGGGTTAATAACTGACAGTACTGAGGTAACATAAAAAAAATACATATCAAATTAAGAACTCCCTTCACTTTTTTTAATTTGCTTAATAATAAGTAAGATGAATTTTTGATTGGTTCCTTTTGGGGTTCTATACTTCCAAAGGGACCCTTATAGGATCATTTTGTTGTCTGTCTACCTGTCTATCAAGACAGCAACATGTAGTAGTATCAACTTCTAATTTATATCAAATACTAGGTCCATGGTCTCTTTCAACTATGAAAGAATCATACTTTGAAGTTCATGTCGCATACTTTGCGATTTGGCAATTAGATCAAAGAATATAGGATACTTCCTGGTGACCTAGAATCATAAAGTTTTTCAAAAAGCAATGTCTTATGCCGCATGTCTTATATAACGAAAAACTCTGAAAACAATAAATGTGTATTTTAATAACAAGAAAAGGCGAATATTCTTTTATAAATTTATTATATATGGTAGGTGCAATAACAGTGTGTAGGGATCAAATAATTAAGTTCGTCAAGTTTTCAATTAGACATGCTCTTATCTATAAATTTGTACAGAATCCTCAGTGCGCAAGTTCAACTCACTTGTCCAGTTTTCCTTTTTATCGTATTAATTTGTCAATGAGATCTATTTAATTGGTTACATTATCAATTTAAAAATGGTATAATGTTGCTGTTCATGACTGCAGCTGTTTCCCATCTCGTCCCCGGAGGCAGTGACGCTGGTGTCGGTGTGGAAGCGGTACAGCGATGTGCAGCGCCTGCACAAGAGCATGCGTTCGTTGCACGCGGGCCTGCATCTACGTGGCACCTTCCCCACCCTGCCCAACTACAGCTACTTCAAGAGGTTTCAGCGAGAGGTGATACAGACAACAATATATATTGATTGATATAATATGGTGAACAAAAATAAAAATATGAACCTGTATCTACTTTCCAATTATCCCTTACATTATAGTCTGTGAAGTTTACAAATCAGTAGATTTATTAAAAGAAGATATTAACATAGTACATATTATTTTCATGTTGAACTAAATAACTGCCTACACTACAATAAGTATATCACACAATTCTAAAGTACATAAGAAAACAATAACATGTACAATATGTTGCCGACATATTAACATAGTGTATGTTTGTTCAGGTGATAGAAGAGCGCGCACGCACTATCAAGGCTCTGCTGGAGTTCGTGGCGGAGCACAGATTACTTTTCACCAGCACCGACTTTGTCAACTTCTTACAGGTCAGTGTTGCATAGTACAGGCACGGCTTTGAAGAGTGTAGGGAAACTGGTTACAAAAATTAGGGTAAACAACTGATTTCCCCTGCCAATTTCCCCTGGGTCTATGAGTAGACTGACCTGAGAGAAACTGAACAAGCTGTTTGCCTCCTGTTACATGGGAGCTAAATGAGGGTGTTGTACACTTCTGCCTACCACTGAAAAATTGTAAAGGCGTGTGCAATGTGTGTGTTGTGCAGACGGGGTACCCGGAGCCCGAGACGCCGCCGCGGGGCGTGATCGCCGCGATCCGCTCGTCGCTGCACCTGCCGCTGCACGACGCGCCACCGCTGGAGTACCAGACGGACGATGATGATGGTGCGTACTTCCCACACCTACCACCATTGTAGGGTCAACACAATATCGTCCTAGTATGTTGCAGCAAGAACAGATTTTTGCGACATAGGTGCCTGATGTTGGCACGTGAAGTCCAGACCGAGATAAATTATCTAGAGTTGTTTAGTCTGAGATTCAAACCAGTGACTTCCTAGTCCATATTATCTGCTGTTAGACCAAGGAGACAACAATATCAACACATTCAAACACAAACATAAACACATATAAAAGTTACACATATTAGCAGTGGGACTAAGAAGATACTATATTGGAACCTAATTGGATAGTCTCGTAATTTATCTAGATCTTAGTCACAATTCACAGATGAACAACTAAAATTTGTGTTTATTTGGTAAAAAAACACTTGAATTGCCCAAGACTATCTAACAATGTCCTGCTGTGCCAGGGGAAGCATAAGCATTTAAAGTCCTGGACAACTTTAGTAGTTACTGTTTATTAATAATCTATCATTAACCAAAAAAATCCATATACTTCTTATTAAAAATAATCTATTGTTCCCAGTACCTCCAGAACAAAGCAGCGCAATGGCTAAAGACGAAGTGGACTTCATCTCACAAATACCGATATACGGCGCGGCGGACGTCGAGATACGCCAGTCTCCAGACAAACCGAAGGTCTCCGACAGCTTCGAGTCTCTCAACTCTCTGGGCAGCATCGACAGCGATCTCTACGAAGAGTTGAGCAAGGTGACCATAGACAAGCCCAGGGTGTTGCCAGATTTGATTAACTTCGATGCTCCGTCCACGTCGAGGTTCGAGGATTACCACACCATGAGAAGTGAGGGTGATGCGGAGTCGGTCAGTTCGCAGAATTTCGGTGAGTAGAACATTCTGTGGGTGGGTGGTTTTGATTTTATGGCTTTAAATTTACATATGGGTAGGGCTGGTGATTAGTTATAATAAAAGTTTTAATAAAAAAATATTTTTGGTAACTAATAGTTTTTTTTTTTTTTTTTATTTAATTCGATTAAAATATGTCCATTAAATTTGTGTCGTCAAGGGTTTACTTAACGGATTTTTTTTATTGACCAGCGGCACAATTTTTGTGGGTTCTTGCCAATGGTGTATAAATGGTTTATGGCTTACTGCTGCAGTAAATTAGCAAAGTATATGGGGAACGAAAATTAAGAAAAGAACTGAAGAAAAAGTAGGTTTTCAATTTCGAAGAAGAGAAATATTTACATACCCTTTAGGGCCCTAATGTGTGGATGGCTGATTATTCTCATGCCATTGAATGTATATTCAGTGTGGCAATCAGGAGAATAAAAATTCCAAGTCAGGGGAGATGGTTGGATAGATTATAGCAAACGATGGTGTATGAGCGTTATGTACCCTATTTTGCGAGGATATAGATGAACTGCTGTAAACAACAGTAAAAAGAAATTCCCTTTTTTTATATCACGTACTGTAGTTTATACCTTAAACTATTTTCGGAAAGAGCAACCCAAGAGTGAGTTGCCCGTTGTCGGGTGGGTCCGGTGTAGTGGTGTCGGTCCGCAGAGCCGGCGAGCGCGTGGGCGGGCTGGCTGCAGGCGGCGGCGCGCGGCGCGGCCGAGCGAGACCACGCGCGCGCCTTCCACTGCTACAAGGCCGCCATCGAACTCATGCTGCACGCCGCGCAGGGTACGACTCACACCACTCGACACTGTTATACATACAGCTGATCCCGGTACACAGTACACAGTACACAGTACACACACACGCGCGCGCCTTCCACTGCTACAAGGCCGCCATCGAACTCATGCTGCACGCCGCGCAGGGTACGACTCACACCACTCGACACTGTTATACATACAGCTGATCCCGGTACACAGTACACAGTACACAGTACACACACACGCGCGCGCCTTCCACTGCTACAAGGCCGCCATCGAACTCATGCTGCACGCCGCGCAGGGTACGACTCACACCACTCGACACTGTTATACATACAGCTGATCCCGGTACACAGTACACGGTACACAGTACACACACACGCGCGCGCCTTCCACTGCTACAAGGCCGCCATCGAACTCATGCTGCACGCCGCGCAGGGTACGACTCACACCACTCGACACTGTTATACATACAGCTGATCCCGGTACACAGTACACGGTACACAGTACACACACACGCGCGCGCCTTCCACTGCTACAAGGCCGCCATCGAACTCATGCTGCACGCCGCGCAGGGTACGACTCACACCACTCGACACTGTTATACATACAGCTGATCCCGGTACACAGTACACGGTACACAGTACACACACACGCGCGCGCCTTCCACTGCTACAAGGCCGCCATCGAACTCATGCTGCACGCCGCGCAGGGTACGACTCACACCACTCGACACTGTTATACATACAGCTGATCCCGGTACACAGTACACGGTACACAGTACACACACACGCGCGCGCCTTCCACTGCTACAAGGCCGCCATCGAACTCATGCTGCACGCCGCGCAGGGTACGACTCACACCACTCGACACTGTTATACATACAGCTGATCCCGGTACACAGTACACGGTACACAGTACACACACACGCGCGCGCCTTCCACTGCTACAAGGCCGCCATCGAACTCATGCTGCACGCCGCGCAGGGTACGACTCACACCACTCGACACTGTTATACATACAGCTGATCCCGGTACACAGTACACGGTACACAGTACACACACACGCGCGCGCCTTCCACTGCTACAAGGCCGCCATCGAACTCATGCTGCACGCCGCGCAGGGTAGGCCCCTCGATACTCGCTATTGTTATGCCGGCCTGATTGAAACTAGATATTAGAACTGATTCCGGTACACACAGACACGCGCTGTTAATCCCCAAAGGGATAGCCATAAGAGCTATGTCTTTTTGTAAAATATCAACATTGCGTACTAATTTGTGAGTGTTGTGTACTCCTATAACTGGTACACACATCAGAATGTGACCTTACTACTTTTTTGTTATTAACAAGAAATGTGTGTACTGTTGGAGAACCTTATTTAAATAAATAAATAAAGAGCAACTCATGCACCAACTTTCCGCTGTGCATATATTCTGTCCCATCTTGTGATAGAGGCAAGCCTATCCCCATATCGAATAAAAAAAAAACAATATCACATTGCCCGTTCCGATGATTGAACCCAAAAATTCAACATTGCAGTCGTACCCTAATACAACTACATCACCGAAGCAGTCAAATTATTGTTTAGAGTATTTTTTTTTAATGCTACAAAAATTATACCATTAATATTACAAAACGCTAGTTAATTTATATTTCATGTGTGTTAAATTTCCTTTGGAAATATAAAAATGTGAATTTTGACCAGGAATATGTGCTAAAAAAATTCGTTGACATTATAGTGATATATTTGTATGCAGTGATAATCAGAGATAATATTTTATAAATAGGCCACGGTGTAATCTCGTAATTCTGTTTACCCTTCTGACATATTGGTTAGTCGGAGATTGCTCTTAATATTTAACAATTCACAGAATATCAACAGTCTTGACCCCACCCTAGTGTCTTGTTTCTACTATTCCACAGCTCCTATACGTCGTATTTTAACCAAGAAGGCTATTACATTATAATATCAGCCCTGAATTATATGCTGTCCCACTGTTGGGCACGGGCCTCCTCTACAACTGAGAGGGATTAGGCCTTAGTCCACCACGCTGTAGTGCGGATTGGTAGACTTCACACAACCCTCAAAATTCCTATAGAGAACTTCTCAGGTAGGTATCCTCACGATGTTTTCCTTCACCGTTAACACAAGCGATAACACACAAAGAATACGCATATAATTTTAGAAAAGTCAGAGTTGTGTCCTTGGGTTTTGACCCTGCGGACATTCATCTCTGCATTTCGTTTCACCCCAACTAGGCTATCGCAGCTTCATAATTAGTGTAATTAAATAAAATGTCCTATAGATTTAATAACATTCCTATCCCGACAAGTTTATTTACATCTCTGAATTCCCTTATCCTTATTATGATATTAGGAAATTCCAAAAATTATATAAACTGTTGGCCATAAGTTATCAAATACCGTCAGATTGTGACAAATAAGATTTCCTTGTTCTAGTTAAAAATTATATTATATTAATTACTTAATCAATTGTCAAAACTGTCCAATGTAATTAATGTAATGTACAGAGTGGCACGAGCGGAGCGGGTGTGGTAGCGTTTTCCTAATAACTTTTTAATCTAAATGATTATTAATTCTTTACTATGTATCTCAAATGAATGTTCATGTGAGTACGTATTAATGTGTGGTCTATTTTCGTCTAAGCTTACCTACCTAAGCACTACAGAGGAATATTAAAATTCCATCCTCTAAGTAGATTAAATCTCATTGAATATAAGGCCACCCATGTAGGACACACAAATTTATTTACAATAAGTAATTTGACGGTTTAGCCAAAAAACTTAGCATCATCCGAGTCCCTAACCCCTGTATAACCTACATCAGCATACCAACCAAAACCCGCGGGGCCTTCTTCGGCACATACGGGCCCCGGGGTATCATACAATATGATTAAAGCTAAATTGAAAAATTCCCGCCTCCGCTGTCTCTCGTCACTGCGCCCGCGCACTGTAGATAAGCCGCTGCTATCAATATCTCGGTCAGTCCGACGATACTAGTTGTCAAGTGACCGCGTGCGCAATGGACTTCCTCCATATCTGGCATTATTTACAACAACATAACAAAAAAGAAAATGAAACTGAGCGTAAGATATATACAGTTTTTTAACGGGTTTCTGGGAGACAGGGGAATTCCCCTGTCTATTTAGTTTTTTACTGGTTTTGTTGTTGCTACCTACAGGGGTCGTGTTAGTTAATTAAACTCGTCAATTTGAATGGCCTCAGTATAAGGCAGCCATGATTTTGTTTTAATGGCGATTTCACAATTTTTTTTTAATATTATGTGTTTTTTTCAGAAATAAATTGATACTTTTGTACTTCATAAAAAACGTAGCGTCTTTCTATTATTCCTTTATATTTGTACTATGTACGTGTTTCGGGTATAGTCCAGGATAGTGACTGCACCGTGCCAGGGTATTAAAAGCCCAGGGAACGAAATAAGTAACATGTAAAAAAATAATAATGCAGTAATAGAACAAATCATACATGTTGACATTTATTCTGGTATCTTTTGTTTACTCAGTTGATTTCACATTAATCGTTGTACACATATAGTTTCGATCATTCACACATTGGACGTATAAATATTATATTTATTTGCTTTTTGTGCAGTTAGTAGGGTTGCCAAACATCTTATTTTGTGGGGACGTGATCCAGATTGTAGCATTGTTTTCTGGCAATAATTAAATTATTAGTCCCCTGGATTTAAATTAAGACTTAATTATAGTAAATATATTCTTAACATACGTCGCAAATATACTAGATCAGTGGTTCTCAAACTTTTTAAATGACGGAACCCTTTTGGGAAGCAAAATACTTGATGGAACCCTACAATAAAACAATTGTTTTTATAAGTGTATTTTTTATTAATCAGCATAATAAAAGTACAATGTCACAGTTACTAATTATTATTGAGAGAGGTGTTTTGATTTTTTTTTCTAAATTCTTGCGGAACCCCGACAGAGGTATCACGGAACCCCAGGGTTCCGCGGAACACACTTAGAGTATAGCTGTACTAGATTGTTAGATATTAATCCAGTAATCTGCACGTATCATAATGTATCGTTCCATTTCCTGGTCGGACAATAGTGAAGGCATTTTTTATGATGAAAACCCTGCTAAAACTCTACAAACCGGATATGTATTACTTGAATGAATGCATCGATACAAAACGTGATGTCACTCGTGTTACAATTACCGATAAACATTGTGAAATCGATAAGCGCTAACAAGTTTTAGATTCGTTGTGTTAGAAAATTGATAATGGAAGTCTTTCAAAAGTCAGTATCAGACTGGAGTGTGGAGTGTCCGAGAAATTATAATAGTTTCTTCAAATATAACATGACTTAACATGGTGGCACGTGAGTGTGAATTAGTGATGTAACGAATATTCGCATTCGCATTCGTATTCGCGAATATTCGCATATTTTTGGATATTCGCATTCGCATTCGCAAAATTTCTGCGAATGTTTTGTCACTAGTTCACAGTGTGAACATATCTGAGTACTGCTGAAAAGAGAAAGACAAACTAAGTATGTATCGTATTCTTGATAATGGTGTACTAGGCTCACCTGAATGACTTCACTCTTCCCCCATTCTTAGGTCATGTATAATTTAGTGAGCATTTTTCTTTTTTACAGCGGAGCCCGATCCGCAGCGGCGCGCGTTTATAAAAGAGCAAACAAACAAATACCTTTCGTTGGCAGAGGCGATATACAAGGAGCATTTATGTACCGAGGAACAAGAACAAAATGTCACCGTAAGTACAGTATATTGCCCCTAGATGTTTGCGGCATTGGGGGTATTAATTTTGGAAGAAAGGAAACGTACTATTCGCAGTATTATTCTCAGTCATCGTCATCATTGGCTATTTATCAAGTTAATTGCTGAATATACATCTTATAATTATCAATTTAGTTTCAATAATTTACCATGATTATTAACAATAGTCATAGGAACCTATAGGGATAGGGTTAGTTTCTTCCGTTGCCTTTCTCGTCCGTATATGACTCTCCCCTGTTCCTTATCCACAAGGTAGCCTATGTGACTCAATGTTGTTAGCTAATCGATAAAACGATTTTAGTCGATGAAACGATGGAGGGGGCGAGTTACGTATCTAATGTTATTTTCCCCCTTTCTGATAATGTGGAAACACACTTTAAATGTTATTGTTAATACATAAATGTAGCCGGTGCGTGAAATGATTGTATTATACAAATAATAATATTATCCTTGTATTACATACTGTCCCTTTACTACTGAGAGGGATTAGGCCTTAGTCCACAATACTGATCTAGTGCGGATTGGTAGACTTGACACACCTTTTTTTTTTTTTTTGGTTTCGCGGAGAAAGTCCAACTAACCTATGCACGGCCTACCAGCTAAAACTCCGTGGTGGCCCTCTTCGGCGCATTAGGGACGACTGCGGGCTTCCTCTGACGGAAGTGTCTAAGTATTCGTCCGCAGCCGCCCCTGCGCGGTGCCGCCTTGCGGCCCGTCTCCTATGGGGAGGGGGCTCAGCAGCCCCGTGCACCGAAGGACGCCCACGGCGTCTACGGCAGCGTGAGGCCAACTACACACTGCCGTCCATCCCGGGGTCAACTGAAAATGTGCAAGGATGCACAAAATGCACTAGGGCGGACAGCCCCCTGCTGCCCGCCGACGACCCCCTTCGTGGCCCCTATTAGTCGCCTCTTACGACAGGCAGGGGATACCGTGGTGGAATTCTTCAAACGCTCCCATTCCACAGGGCGGAAGACTTGACACACCTACAAAATTCCTATAGAGAACTTTTCAGGGATGCAGGTTTCCTCACGGTGTTCTCACACATTTTTTTTTAAATTCTGCGGTGTGTGCCCTTGGGATTTGAACCTGCGGACATTCGTTTCGGCTGTCCGTTCCACAATTAACTAGGCTACAGATTCTTTTAAATGATGGTACGTTGTTGTGCCGCAGAGCGGCGGCGCGGGGTGCGTGCGGGGTGCGGCGGGCGGGGCGGGCGCGGCGGGCGCGGGCGCGGTGCCGGCGCGGCTGCTGCGGCGCGCGGCGGCGGAGCTGGCGCAGTACCGCGTGCTGGGCGTGCTCGGCGCCAGCGTCATGCTCGTGCTGCACCGACACCTCAACGCATGCTACGCCATGAAGGTACGCACCATTACCCGCTCTCGTGTAATTAACGCTGATTATTTCAAAATATTTACGCCTTGAGTACCGACTCTTTTTTATATTAAAAAAATTATTTGACGCTTTGATCTAACGCGCGACCTCTATTTCGCAGCGAATCAACTCACTGTATTAAAGTGTCTAACGAATATCTATCTCTATGATCTTCGTGACTATACCAAATATTATTGAAACGTAAAATCTATTCCATTTCGCAGGTGGTCAGAAAAATCCCAAACAACTTAACGGAATTCGACGAATATTTCTTACAACGAACGAACGAGACTCGCGAGCCGATCCTGCCAACGGACATCCCCTACATGGTCACCCTACACGCGTACATGGAGACCAACAATTTGCTATTCCTCATCCTGTCCTACGCGCCAGGGGAAAAACTATTCGACTACATAAAGCGATACATCAGGACTGCGCCGGACACACCAAAGAACCACCCTAGCGCCGACGTACGAAACGAAAATGTACCGGAAAAGACGGATACGGATATACCGGATACGCCAGTTAGAGAAAGCATCAACAATAACTCTCATGATGATGTTACCGAGTTGTTGTTGAACTCTCAGAAGCTGTTGAAGAATGTGGATAAGGCTTTGAGCGGACCTTGCGATGACCCGGAGTGTGTGGGGGCAGGGGAGGCACCAGGGGAGACCAGTGATAGGAACGAGAACGAAGATGCTGTAGCGAGTCAGGTGAGATGTAGTCCATGATTTTGGCATACGAGATTTTTTTTATACAAGCAAAGCAGTTATTCCATTGGTATGATATGGTAAGAGTGGTTGGGTACCAGTGGCCTTATTCTCTATCCCGCACGTTATTTTGACAATGCGTAACAAGCACGTAACTCAACGCAGCATGTTTAGGACTATAGAAATTTGGCTTACAGAATACCATTCCACGCACATTTCTCGAAGATAACATGACACGGCCGCGTTACGCGTTTACACTATCGTACAGAATAAGGGCCCTGGTAATAACAGCATGGATATTGTATTAAAAATGAGGCCGATTTTTTAGTTTCCCGTGCGTCATTACTTCCCAGCATTTGATCTTTATTAGCGACGTTATCAAATGGTTAAATAATGCACGAGTTTTTTTTGTTTCAATATGAATGGATTCGATTTCTGTCTAGAAATTAATTATGAAATATCCAATCATATAAATTAGGCCCTAGACTTAATAGATTATTTATTTATTAAATATAATCTTACAGGAGTTACACCCAATGCGATTATATTCACATTGTCATATAGCCAATTCAGATACAGATAGTTATGCATAGTTATTTCATATGGTGGATACATTATTGGTTAGAGTTTCTATAGTTACCCTTATCAAGTCCGCCAGAGTACAATTAAAGATATCTATGTTCCGCCCAACTTCATTAATTAATTATGTTTGTGTATTGCTGGTGGTTTGCGATGTGTCTACCCAGTCCCCTGGTTGTGTGCGCAGACGCCGCTCCCCCGCCGCGTGGTGCCGGCGGCGGCGGTGCGGCAGTGGGCGGCCGAGATCCTGCTCGCCGTCGACAGTCTGCACCACACCGGACTCGTCTGCGGGTCTGTACTCACTCCGCACTACTCACTACTCATATATCTTCATAAAATAATGACCTATTTCAAAATTGTTAATTTGTGGCAGTCGGAGGAAAACTAGTTTTTGTTTGCTACTTTTTTATTATTTACAATCGGCGATAGCCTAGTTGGGTGTGGAACGGACTGCCGAGACGAATGTCCGCAGGTTCAAATTCCAAGGGCACACACCTCTGACTTTACTAAAATCATGTGTGTATTGTTTGTGAATTTATCGTTCGCTTTAACGGCGAAGGAAAACATCGTGAGGAAACCTGCACATCTGAGAAATTCTCTATGGGAATTTCGAAGGTGTGTGAAGTCTACCAATCCGCACTAGGCCATCGTGGTGGACTAAGGCTAAATCCCTCTCAGTAGTAGAGGAGGCCCGTGCTCAGCAGTGGGCAAGTATATAATACATGGCTGATATTATTATTATTACTTTTTTATTTGAAGTTGCTATAAAATTGAGCTTATTAAAGATATGTAAAAAATTAAACCTATAGCATGAAAAAAAAGGGAAAAAACTAAAAGGTCGCAAACAGAAATTGGTTGTTTGACGATTTCCACAATTTGGCGATTTTGGAATTTATTTGTTAAGAGTGCAATATATATACACACCTTGACGTCACAGGTTGTGGCGGAATAAAGTGACATCTCTTGGCTCTGTACTCAACTTGAGTACCAAATTAATTATTCATATTGTAATTCAATATGTTTTGTGTTCTCTATGATTTCGCAACTTATTTTTTTTTCAGTTGTAACTGATATGTTGCACATAAGTTGCGTCTCTGCCTACCGCTTTGGGAATAAAATATTTTAATATGTGTATAAATTACCTATATTACTTAAACACTATATAAAATACATCACTCTACATGCAAACTCTATTTAAAGTATTGTATTATTATCAAATTAATAAATCATTTTCAATTCTAGAGACCTGTCGCCATCGGATGTATTACTGGGTAGCGGAGGCCAAGCCGTCCTCACATACATGCTGCGCCACCCGTCGCCGGGCGTGTGGGAGGCGCGGGCGGCGCGCCTGCGCGGGCGCTGCGCCGCACACGTCGCGCCCGAGGCCCGCGCGGGGGTCGCCGGGGTCGGCCCCGAGGCGCTGACCCCCGCCGCTGACTGGTGGAGCTACGGCGCGCTGCTGTACGCACTGCTCTGTGGGAAGGTAACTGAATTCTATTTTAAAAGTCTAGTACAGTATAGTCACTGCCGTGGCAAAAATAATATTTAATTCTCCTGGAAAACTATAAATTAACTAAACCATAAATATTTGGGTCAATAAAAATCTTTACTATTATATAAAGCTGAAGAGTTTGTTTGTTTGTTTGATTGTTTGTTTGTTTGTTTGAACGCGCTAATCTCAGGAGCTACCGGTCCAAACTGAAAAAATCTTTTTGCGTTGGATAGCCCTTTGTTCGTGGAGTGCTATAGGCTATATATCATCACGCTATACCCAATAGGAGCGGAGCAGTAATGAAACATGTTGCAAAAACGGGGACAATTTATTAGTTTTGAGAGCTTCCGTTGCGTGCGCTGCGTAAACGGTTAAAGTTATGCAACAATGATGTATGACGGGATTGTTCCTCTTAAAAAGTTCTAAAAAATATATCATAAAACAAAGTCCCCCGCTGCATCTGTCTGCCTGAACGTGTTAAACTCAAGAACTACCCAATGTATTAAGATGAAATTTGGTATGGAGTCAGTTTGAGACACTGAGAAGAACATAGGCTCTTAGGAAACCACTACTTTTGTGTCGGAAAACTTTAACCTGAAAAACTTTATAACGCGGGCGGAGCTGCGGGCAAAAGCTAGTATGATTATATACTTAACCAGTAAATGATATCGGCGCTGCTAAAATTATTAAAGGAGACCACGCTATAACTTAGTTTCAATTGCAATGAGCTAAAGATAATCTTCAAATCAAAAGTAAAATTGGACTTAATAATAGAATATAATTCAGTTTAAATGCTGACTGCTTACTTTAATATGCTTATTTCTGACATTATAATCTTAAACATTTTTAATAAAATATAACTGCCTATTTCATTCATGCAACCTCTTGGTGAAGGAACAATTGCATCAAAGAAAATTTCAGCTCTCTTCGTTAAAATTAAAAACAATTCCAAGCTTTATTCCAAGCAAGTATCCAAATTCGCGGTTTTTATTTCAAAAATTTTGCTTTTTTTTTCTTTGAATGACGAGACGAGCTTTCCGTTCGCCTGATGGTAAGCGATACGACCGCACATAACAGTAGAAACACCATCCAACACCTTGAATTACAAAGTATTGTTTGGTATTCAACTGCGCTCGCGCTAGTTACGCTGGAATTTTAATCCTAGGATAAATTTGTTAGTAAATGAATTTTTGTTTCAGCCGCTGTGCTACTACCACCGGTCGGGGTTCACGAGCCACACCATACTGCACATACCGGAGGGGCTCAGCGTCGAGGAGGAGTCTATACTCACACAGGTACTGCTATATTATCCCTTTGAACTATTTAAACCATTTATTTTTCTACACGCACATAAACAACAAAAAAAAAAGAAAAAAATACACACATAATTAACTATACAACGGATATACGGCATACTTAGATTCGCGCTTTTCATACCTGTGGTAGGCAGAGGCACAAATAGTGCGCTCTGTTTTTGCCAAGTGTATTTCTTCCCATATCGAGCAATAATTCCGGATAGCGACCACTGTACACAAAGTGTTAAAACCCGCCATAGTGGTCCACATAAGTCTGTGTATATCCGGTTCCAGCAGGCCGGCATAATTGTGTCGACTACAGAAGGGTAATCATCTCTAGTCAGTCGACATTCTATTGAATCTCATTACACATAAATAACATCAGATGCTGTGGGGTCACTTTTCAGGGCCCCTATAAAAAAAAAATTGAGAAAATCCAATATTGCTTCAATAGACCATGGTATTCAATGCGAGACATCAGCGAGATAGTCGTAACAACTTCGACTTTAAACAAGTTTGGTTGACTGGCGAAGGGAAATCATCTCTCGTCAATCGACACCTGCACCCTACTCCACTTACCAGCAGGAGCAGTGGGATCACTGTACAGTTTCCGCACAAAAAAAACAAAAACTGTTCCTCAAATAAATTCCTCAGTATTTCTAATTCATAACTAAGACATTGCTACAGTATGCCAAAAAAAATATTATCTTATAATTACTTTGAATTTATTTATCACCAGTTGCTAACATACGAGCCGTCCGAGCGTCCGTCAGTCGAAGACATCAAGCAGCATCCGTACTTCAAGCAAGTGGACTGGACCGCCGTGTACAACGCGTGGACGCCGCCGGACTGACGCGCGACTGAGGCGCCGCTTGACGGACGACGCGACGAGTAGGCTTGATCTGATGGATGTAGCTTGGAAAACAGTAGAAGGGAAATGTATGGTACGGTCTGCAAACAAAATTCAATATTAAATTAAGTTGTACAAATGATTATGTTCAGGCTAGAAAAAAACCATTTTGATCTCTGTTATATTTGGTAATGAGGCTAAATTATAAATTCACCCCTATTATTATAATTGGATATAATTTAGATTTGTAAAAAATCATTTTACAAGCATTATGGCTTTTAGTAATGTTATTCCCTGAATACATTTATGATATATTCAAATAGTTTACGTTAAAATTTGATAATTTAATGTGTTGTCAAATGTTATGATAATGTTCCTATTTTTTAATTATTATCCATTGAACATGACAAGATGCTATAATCAGACATTATCGGTTAGCCACAGAAACAATTTATATATTATTTAACCGACAATTGTAAGGAAATTTGGCATAAGCGACATCCTTTTGATTGAATGCATACACAAAAAACGCAGAAAAATACACTGTTTCCAAATATGTGTATAAAAAATTAACTTTGGTCGTTTTCAATCATCATCAGCAGTCGCAGTATGTCCACTACTGAACACAGGCCTTCCCCAAAGATTTCCAAATCGACATATTGGAAACGACCCATATTCATCGACCTAAAACAACTCCGTGGTGGCCCTCTTCGGCGCATTAGGGACGGCTGCGGGCATCCTCTGACGGAAGTGTCTAAGTCGTTGTCCGCAGCCGCCTAGCGACCCTTCTCCTATGGGGGGGAGGTCTCAAAAGCCTCCTCGCACCGAAGGACGCTCTCTGCGTCAACGGCAGCATTAGGCCTACCTTCCACGCTGCCGTCCATCCCGGGGGTCAACCGAAAAATGTGCAAGGATGCACAAAAATGCACTAGGGCGGACAGCCCCCTGCTGCCCGCCGACGACCCCCTTCGTGGCCCCTATTAGTCGCCTCTTACGACAGGCCGGGGATACCGTGGTGGAATTCTCCAAACGCCTCCATTCCACAGGGCGGGCATATTTCTCGACCTGCGATTTTCATTAGATCATCTGTCCACTTCGAAGGTGGATGTCCGATGCAATAAATCAATAAGTTTTAATTTTCAATGAACTATCTCAATCGTAATCCTCGATCCTATCTCGAGAATACACCAATCAAAATAAAATTCTTCAACGTTAAAAGAAAACTTGTGCTAATTGGTGTATTTTTACCATCGATAATAAAGCGTTTGATAACGACCGTCAAGTCAATAGGCCTTGCATGTTATTTTTCGTCTCACTCAATGGACGTTCTTTCTCTTTCTAATTGAAGTTTTCCTGTTTAAGAATGTATTTTACGGCGTATGTATGAAAATGTACTTTTAAAAAGTGATCCTATATTGTGTCCCTCGATAGCACCCATTTTACTATAAGTACTGTATACGAAATAAGAAATTTAATATATCTCACGCAATGGTATTGGAAAATGCTTAGTACCGTCAGCAAAAAACATTTTGTTTGGGCAAATATTCATATAAATTTGGTAGTGGTAATTTTTATTGTTGGACTAAGAAATAAATTTTCAGATCGTAATGCTATTTATCCTTCTTATAATAGCTACATATTAATTTATTACCCTCATTATATAAAAAATATTGTATTGTAATTTATTGTTAGACTCTATACTAATATAGCTGAAGAGTTTGTTTATTTCAACGCGCTAATCTCAAGGACTATAAAACTGTTATATTTTTTACTAATAGCAAGCTACGTTACTCCTGAGTTCTGTAGGCCACTTTTATCGCGGGAAAATTTTATCCCGGATTTTTTTTCACGCGGGCGAAACCGCAGACACAAGCTAGTTAGTAATAAATAGAATAAATTATACTGTAAGCATTCGAACCTTTTTCAATGCCATTTTTAACTGCGTGAGATTTACAAAACGAAAGTATCAAAATCCTCTACTAGATGGAATAAAATTTCAAATGTTTTGATATGCATATTTAAGAAGTAGTGTTAAAACGCGACGAGAGATGTCACTGTAAGCATTAAACCTTTTACTTATGAACGTTTTAAATCTGCTTTGCCTTACATAAATATTAAATACTTTACAAAAATATTGCATGTGAGACACAAAAGATGATGAGTTCAATACATACATATTTATACGGACAGTTTTAACGATTAGTTATAGTTTTATTGGTGGTAGGATATATTTTATATGATAGCGATCACCGTACATAAGGTGTTACTCACCATAGTGGCCCACGTAAGTGTCGCGTTCCGGGATCAGCCTGTGTATATCCGATTCCAACAGGCCGGCATAATTGTGTCGACTGTCGAGGGGTAATCATCTCTCATAAGTCAACGTTCTATTGGACCGCACTCCACTTACCATCAGGTCTAGTGGGGTCACTTCGCCGAGCAGATATACAAAAAAACAGCAACACCACAAAGAATTTTGAATTTCTAAGCACTGCGCTCATTACCCTCAGACGTTAAAGTTAATTTAGACTAGCAACTTCTCACAGCAATATATTTGCGTACTATACACATGCAACTCGCTGCAAGTCCTGCAATCTTTTGCTAAACTCAACTACTGCAAGATTTCTTGTTCGAACCTCGCTTTCAATAATCATTGATTACAATAAATTATAATAAGTTCATAATTAAAGGATATTTCATTTTCGCACATACAAATATCAATGTTTTGTACACATAGAGTTAGTAACAATTAGAGTTTATAAACAATTGTGATACATTGAAGAATGAATTTCTGTAGTGATTGTAGCGAACTTTTCAAAGACTCTAAGCATATGAAATAAGTAATTACTTATACTATACTTTAGAAAAGAAATGGGATTTTATTTCAATATAATTTGTCTGTAACAAGTATTTTAATAAAATGTTCTTATTTATGTTCCTACATTAAATCTTGTCCTTCGTAACAAAAAGCATGCCCAAATATTAAATTTGAAGCTAACTGCCCTTAACATAAAGAATTTCAAAATACTGGCAATGTTTGTCATTTCTACATTAGATCTGTCCTTTGTAAGCAAATGCATACCCAGATATCGATTTAAAAGTTTATTAGCCTAAATACAAAGATAATCAAAATGTAAATATTTCATTTTTCACAATTAAATTATATCACCATTAAAACCAGTATAAATCCATTTATATATAAATTCCTCTGATTAAAAATGGCACAATTATCTTGAAATATGGACAAAACAAATAAAATATGATAATAGCACTCTGTTTATAAGACAAATTATATTGAAATAAATACTATGTATGTATGTGTAACTATAGTTTGTAAATATCAGTAGTACAAATATAAGGTATTTTGTGAGATATAGTGTAAGCATTTATATTATTGTTAATGTGTATGTATTTTTGTATAATTGGATTTACTTGTGAATGTTGCCAGATGTTGGGAGTGTGGTTTTTATATTTAGAGCTCTGGATATTTGTAATTTTATCTGACACTTTTTTCATTTTGAAGTAAGTTTAGTTTAACGGCTTTAGCTACTTTAATTTATATTAAAATTAATATAATATGAAAAGGTTCATGTAAATGATACAAGATATTATTTATTACTTAATTACTATTAATAGCAGGATCCAATAGTAAATGTACGTTTTTTTTAAGTTAATATACTAATTATAAACATAACTTTTAATTTATGTACAGTTAACCACAAAGGTAGCTAGACAAATTAAAATTTTCAAAACACTTTCACCGATTAACTTCAATCAAAATATATTTTTTATTTAAAATATAGTAAACCATTTGAAGTTTACTGTAGTAAAAAGAAACTATTTTGTCGAGGACACAAAAGTTAAAGGCGATTTAAAATTATGAATTTGTGCTGCTACTTTTGTGGCTGACTTTACTTTTCTTCTAAGAATATATCCTTCAAAATGATTTGTTACCTCTAGAAAAACGATACACTGTTCTGTTTTCAGAGAGCTATTAAAATATATATTTCTAAATCTTTGTGTGAAACTGTACTACTAATAGCATCTCTGTTCATTTCATTTATAAAAACCGTAAGTGTGTGTGTTTGTGTGTGTGCGTGCTAAATAAAAGATATAATACGTAAGAAACATAAGCAAGTTACCTTCACAATATTTTTATTCACATCTGGCAACACAAACCAAAAATTAAAATCTCTGACATTGTCGACGTATTTTGAACACGGCTACTAAATTTGATCTCATGTATATTGTGTTTGGTATTTTGTAATAAAATTATTACTCAATTCATTTTTTTTTTATTATCGCCCAGAGGTAAAGATGCAATGCTGTCAAACCAAATTTCAATATTTTATTGGCAATTTTTTTTAAAACATTAAGTAGACAAGAATACTACAATGCGTTTTTTTTTGTCTGTCTTAAGTATGGGTTATTTTTTGTCTAAATGTATTTTAGTAGCAAAAATAGTGATAAACTCCCAAATTTTCTTGGTGATCAAATTGTTGTATAATTACATAAATACTGCTCATAATAATTTGTAATAATAAAGGACATTTCCGTTTCAAAAATTAACGTATTAACAAATAAGTATTATCGAAAAATACACTACTATTTGTAATTTATTGAAATGCTTTTTATGGCACCAAAGACTATGTACTTTTTATACCGTAAATTTTTACTATTTTTTTTTTATAATTATACTGGATTTTTTTTTGAAGCAGCATTAAGCTACTTAAAAATAAATAGGTATGAATACAAGTACCTATTGTCGAAAACAGTAAGTAATATTCGCTTCGTAATAATATAAAATTAACGTAAAACAACTTATGATAATGATTTTGAACGAGACAGACACAATGCCGTGGGTCGGGAAGTCACGCGCCGCCTGCACGCGGAAGGGTACGTGAGTGACTGCATATGAGAACTATTAAATGGGTTCGACTCCTGACTATGTAAATATTAGAAAAAGGAGGTCAAAAGTCAGTTTCCCTTTGGTCTTTTTACGCGGTGTAAGCATCCTCGATGTATTATCTTTACTTAACTAATTAGAATAAAGGTTGTTCTTTCATGCAGCGCCAAATTGTTATTATTACTTCCAGGTGCGGGCTAAAACCAGCATACAATGTGTATTATAGTATACTTTAAAATAGTTTTCAATCATTATTGTAAGACTATGGCAGTGTCAATTAACAGCAATAAGTTTTGTCACCGTTAGATGTCGTTAGTGTAGATGTTCAACTTTAGTTTTGATAGCATAGTCTAGGTATTTTTAAGTAATCATCTTGAAACAATCAGAATAAAGAGTATCATGGATCCGGTATCAGTCATCAATTGCAGCGGTTTTGACCTTTAGGGGTGAGAGTAAATTGACAAATAAATATTACTTTAATAATAATTAATAATCAATTATTTAACGACCTTGTCATACACACAAATTGTTTATCATTTGCGAGTACTTCAACAGGTTAGTACAGAGTATATTGAGAAACAAAAGTCCATAACACGTTACATCATTTGTTAGAATATAATAAACATTCTGATCAGACTCCATGCAACATACCGGCCGAGGCCACAGCATTTCTTCTGAGGTGATCAACTTGTAAGTTTAATGCGGGAATTTATATCTTAACGCGATGAAATAGGTGGTAATTTCCATTGAATAAATATTCTCATTCATTTTACACCGAGTCGCTCGAATATAAATCTTAATTTAAGGCTTTAGTTGTCTCAATGTCGTGAAGCAATGTTCGAAAGCCTTATAAGACAATTTAACATGTATTACTATGAAATTTGAACCGTATTACCATTAAATAAAGTTGATAAACAATCACGCTAACTCGTTAGAAGGTTGTAATCCGGTTCTACAAGAAGTACACACGATACACCTTATTTACGACAGCTTACGAGCGTTCAAACTCGTTTGTGTAATAACTCGATCTACGGAGAATGCAAGAATTCGATTGGCTTTAAGCAGTGTTGTCTTTGCCGCGAGGAGGTGCGCACATTGCGCCTGCGTAGTGAAATATAAAAAGTAAAGAGTGCGTGCTTTCTAAATTCAAATATTAAAACTGTCGTTTTAAGTGAATTTACTTTATAATTGTTTTTGGAGGGATATATCGAGTGACCTATTTAGTTTTGTGATTTGGCATTTCAATAGAGATATTTGTCAGCTAGCCGATTGTTTACATTCTATATCGAACCTGTTCAAGTTGGATTTCTTATTAAAAGGTACGTATTGTTTGTGGATGCGTGGAAACTTTCAATTTTCTAACGTTTTTATGCCGTTTCTGCCGCTATGGGCTATAGCGGTTACTCAACCTGTAAGTTATTTTTATGGCAACCAGTTTGTTTCTCATTCAGTTCGTCAATTAACATATTAAAAACAACGGATTTTGTATGTATTTTCCCACTTTATTAATATTCTATTACGTTGTAACAAATATTATTAATTTAGTTGAATTTATAAATAAACTTACCTATACTATTATATACAGCTGAAGAGCTTGTTTGAACGCCCTAATCTCAGAAGCTACTCAAAAACAACACAACAGATTTCAAAGAAATTTGGTATGGAGATAGTATGAGACCCTGGGAAGGACATAGTCCACGGGTTTCTATCTTGGGAAAATCTATAGCGGGACTTTTATTCCGGACAAACTCTCACACGGGCGAAGCCGCGAGCAAAAGCTAGTACTTATAAATTAGGTATTCAGGGTGAATTATAATAGTATGGGCAAGGAGAAAAAATGTTGTTAAATTTAAAATAATATTTCCAGCCAGTGGTAACGCGCAACAGTTTAAGTAGACAATTCCCATCAAATTCTGTAAGGTTTTGAAATCAGTTTAAAAAGTATCAATACCTACCTAAGTCGTTATTCTGAATTTATATTCAAGGAAATAAGGTTGATTTTAGATTTCATTATTTATTGACAAATATTCTGGTAAGTTATAAGTAAGTATAGTGTAGCACTAAAGACTTGTAGGTACCAACTTATGTATTTACGTAATTCAATATTTACTGAAGTTAAATTCTATAATATTTACTCGCTAACCATGTCAGTGTTTTGTCATTGCCTTTCCATGTAAGAAGTTATTACTCATTCCAATATTATTACTAGTCATAGAGCTGGGATTGGAGCTACACGGAAGCCTTGAACGAAAATTTTTTCGCGCCCCTTTTTTACAGCGATCTTTTTTTTAATTCCCATGTATATGTCTGCGGCGCATCCTAGAGCTTTTGACGCCCTTACTAAGGCCTGATATCCCAGGCGAGTGCTCGGCCCGCCGAACCCTAAGGTCGGCACTGCTAGTCAGTAGATTTGAAATTGTGCCTCCTATTACATATGGGGTCTAACATAAATGGTTTTATGTGGGTCTGAATTCTGATAATCATGTTCACCCGTCACCTCCGAAAAGTTAAAATTGCAGTGTAGATATTTCTGACGCAACTAGCTACTGTCGCCCCGAGCATGTCAGTCTTCGTCAGATGATATATTGACTGCCTTGGTGGCGTAGTTGTTATGCATTTGCGGTACAAGTATGACTACCATGATAGGGTCCTGAGTTCGAATCCCGGTTCGTGCCTAAAAAAAAATAAGATTGGGTTTTTCCATCTTAGAAATTACACAGTCGTATCTCGGAGTTAGGAAGTTGGCGGTGTGATACCCCTGTGTCTCGGAAAACATGTAATCCTGCGCCTGATATCTCTGTAACTATCCTCACCGATAACTACGCGTCAATGTTAAGAGTAAACCAATCAAATAATTCATCTTTAAGCGTGTCAAATACACTATATTGTAACTGGTTAAATTTTTTATGAATTGTCGGTATCAGTTGAGATCGAATCAAAATGACCTTTAGCTGTTGGAACTTTAGAGTATTAGTAACGGCTTTAAGGAGGAGGATATTTTAGGGCAATACTGGCCTAGGAGGAGGGTTAACGGTTCCTTAACTCTTAAGTAGCTTTTGTAAATAAGAATAGTATTGGGACCTAAAAAAAGTGGGAACAATTTGCGTCAATTTTTTTTAGTATAGACAATAATATCAGGTCCAAAACACAGGTAAAGACATCTTTAAAAGTACAATAAGACAAATAGATTTATTGTATGTCAATGAAGTATGAAAAATCATTAATTGCCCGCGGCACTCATCGCCATAGTCATAGTCCAAGGCGACATTCCGACATCACGCCCTTTAAAGGTCGAATATACTTTTTAAATAGGTTCTTCATCGCAAATTATAGTTTTTATCACTTGACTGCTTATTACTAGGTTCAGTTCGTGGCTTCGCTCGTGTAGTCCTTTTCCAGGAACAAACGAATCATCAGTACGTACTAAAGATTACTCGTTGATTTTAAGCCGTTGGAGTTTTATCGCTAATGAATCTATAATATCGCGTGGTTTCAAAAAGCCAGTGAAGGCATTTTTGGTTATCTTAAATGCGTATAAACATAATTGTGAGCTTACCCTTCAGTCAGTTTCAGATAGGGGAGATTTTCCTCAATTATTTTTAATACAATGGTAAGTGTAGTACATAACATATACATAAAAAAGCGGCGATAGCCTAGTTGGTTGTGGAACGGACTGCCAAGATGAATGTCCGCAGATTTAAATCCCAATGGCACCTTTGAATTTACTAAAAAAATATGTGTGTATTCTTGGTGAATTATCGCTTGCTTCAACGGTGAAGGAAAACATCGTGAGGAAACCTGCTGCATACCTGAGAATTTCTCTATAGGAATTTTCGAATGTGTGTGAATTCTACCAACCCGCACTACAGCGTGGTGGACTAAGGCCTATTCCCTCTCAGTAGTAGAGGAGGCCCGTGCAGCAGTAGAACAGTATATAATACAGTGCTGATATTATGATATTATAAAGGGTACATTTAGGGGCAGAAATTGACACAATTGGCAGCAAAATATTAGTATACATATTGCCAAAACAGCCATTTTGAACAGCAAAACGTGGGATCAAACCATGATCTACCGTTTGAATCATTGCTCAAGATGGAGGAAAACTGCGGAAACAGTTACACAAGTTGCTCTGCATACGTAACTGGGCGACATTAGCCAAGCACCCGCGGGGCCAACTGACAGCGCGCCACGCACTGGCACGGCGCGTGCTATGTACTAGTTTTATTACAAAACTAATTAAAACTTATGGTATTTTCTTCACTGGAAGTTACGGCTACTATTATAAAAATAATATAATAATAATATCAGCCAGCCTCAGCCCTGCCACAGCCTCCTCTACTACTGAGAGGGATTAGGCCTTAGTCCACCACGCTGACCTAGTGCGGATTGGTAGACTTCACATACTCTCGAAATTCCTATAGAGAACTTCTCAGGTATGCAGGTTTCGTCACGATGTTTTCCTTCACCGTTAAAGCAAGCGATAATTCACAAAGAATAAACATAATTTTAGAAAAGTCCGAGATGTGCCCTTGGGATTTGAACCAGCGGACATTCGTCTCGACAGTCCGTTCCACACCCAACTAGGCTATCGTCGCTTTTCAGTGTGAAAATGTTTACGTCTATTAATCTCGAATGGTGTAGGCAGAGGCGCAACAGGTGCACCCCTATAACATAAAGAGCGGCCACCTTTTCGGTCTTTCTTTCAATTTTACTGACTTTTACTTAATTTTACGGACTGGCATGTTCTATTTATTTATTGGGTGTCGGGGGCAAGGAACCATCTCGGTTACCGTAGTTTCGAACATGAATTCCAAAACTCGTCATCAACGGAGGTGTTTTTTTGTACCTTAACGTTTTCCCACGGGCTTCTATATTATTTCTAAATATTAAGTCTATCCAGTTGTGTCCAGCGTGGGAATTGAACCCGGGACTTTACGGTTCACAGCTCTTGTACGAAGCTACTTAATTTTTATGACATGACGAAAAAAAGCCAGACCCATAAAACAATAACTATTTTAGAGTCTTTTATCTGAGGCCTTACCAAACTGAATTATTATGTATACGTTTTTCAAAAGTCAGTCTGATAACATGTATATTATAACTTGACCGAGTAGAGTTAAACAATTTTTAAACCACTACCCGCATTATTTTTAAACTGCCTCGGTGGCGTAGTTGTATTACTACTGCAGTGGTGAGGTTTCGGGTTCGTTCTCCGGGTCGGGCAAAGTGATATTGGGTATCGCTTCAGAGATGAGTCCGGAATTTGTGCCCCATATGATGATAGGCCGCCTATCACATGGCACGGAATACACATGGGAGAATTTTGGCGCACCAGTTGTGTCTCTGCCTACCCCTTCGGAAATAAACGACATAAATATATGTAGACGTGTGTACTTTAAACCGAACTTTTTAATATGTTTGTGTTTAATTGTCCTATTAATACATATTATCTCATTGAAAAAAGCCCTTAGTACTACAATTCACTCACAAGATTAAGCATTGTCACAATGCCAATTAATTACATTGGCTGTAAATTCAAAGTCCTTCACGCCAGAACACTGACATGTATTAAAAAATAAAAAAATATTTACCTTTCTACCTAGTTACCTTCCAAGGTCTTGTCTCTGTACCGCGGAATGGAGTTTTTTACTGTAATTATTGGGTAAGGCATAAAGCTACGTGATTTATTATCTGTGGTAATTAAAGTATGCAGGTTACATACGGTACCAAGATATTATTATGATGCCGTTGTACCAAACCCCAATCCTTTTCATAACTACCAAAATACTGCAGCCGGGGCCCGTTTTTACGTAGTATTAGAAAATTAAGTAGTTTATGAGTAGTAAAATTAGTTTCCGTACAAATTTTGTTTATATAACTCCTCAGGTATAAACAGATGTTAATGTTGTTAATTGTTTCTTGTAGAGTTTCCGTAGTTTTTCGATTAGGGCATAGGTTTAAGGAAGACAATCTAGTTTTAATGTAATTTAGTGCTTAAGTATTGTTTATAATGATTGTGTTGTGTATAAAGATAAATAAAAAAAAAAAACCTTCCAAGCAAGTACTTAGGTGCGCCTCCGAAAATGTCACTCAGCATGGTTCTTCTACAAACTAGAATTCTCCAACAACATTAACATGTTATCTTTGTTTTCCTTTAATTTATTTTTTGTTTTCCTTCACAAACTATTAATGTATATTTTACTAGTTCAAGGTGATGTCCATTAATAAGTTAAAAACATAAAAAGCGAACATTACACGAGTTTAACAAATGACTCACCAGCATTCCTATTTTTTGCCCATAAAATCTTAGAAAAAAAGTTGCTCCACGGTTTTATTTTACAAATTAAATTTTCCGGTGGTTTTAAATTATTACATCCAGCGGATATCGTAACTCATGAACTAATCTAAGCAGCTTATACATCAATATTAACTATAAATAATATAATGTCCGCATTAGTACTGTTAATAACTTTTATGGTGTTATTATACACGGTCATTTTGACATTGCGTTACTAAATAAAACAACATACTCGTCTTTACCTTTGCTGACATTATACCAAAAATCACCCATTAATAACTATTATTTTCACGAATAATCATGCTTTTAGGTATCTGATTTTTTTATCATTTTGTACTTTAATGCGGATATGGCGTGTATGTGGGTATATTTCTGACTGAAAGTATGACGTTGTCGCTGCAAAGAATTCTCTTAGAGTAGTAGTAGTGGCTTTAGGGCGCGTAAAATTAGAATTGCTTTTATTAACATTTATTTTGTTCGAAACTTACACTTTTTATTTTACATCTACGGCTCAAGTAACTTATTGTAAAGTGTTATTTTCATGTAGATGAGTAAGTGGTTTCATTTAGTAACGCAATGTCAAAATCATCCTGTATATGCCTTTGAAATATTTTAAGATAAAACTCACGCATTATATTTTTCCGGTGTGAAATAGAGCCTATATTTTAAGTTAGATCTCAAGTAATATATCGGTATACTATATTATAAATATAATAAACTGCATTAAATTCCATGGAATAGATTTTGTGTGATGCGAGTACAAACATATAGATAGATAAAAATCTTGTATTGACTGTTGCTGTAATAAAGATCCCCATATTATTTTTCTTTAATATCTATGTTGAACGGATTTCGGACTATTCCAGTTTTATTATATGTAATAGATAATTGATAATATGTATTAATAATAAATAACTCTAAACATAAACGCCAGTATTCATAAACGTTATTTATCTAAGGATGGGGCATTGCTGTGAGTGCTTTGTTTTGAGTTCATGAGCATTGAAGTTTAGAAATTAAAATGTCGTAGACCTATATAGTTCATCAAACATTAACCTATGATTCCTTATTCACGGACAAAAATTGAAAGAACATCATATTGCGAGTTAGTACTTACCTACATTGTAATGTACTTTACGATACACGAAAACAGTTAAACTTGTTTAAATAATTAGTAAAACAACTTTCTAAGCAAAATATTTTATAGTAGTATCCTATAATTCAGTTAGGAACAGTTACAATAAAAACATTGAGAAAGATTCGTAAATTTAAAGAAAATGTAATTAAGTTTCGAAGTGTATATGAGAAAACACAGTGTAAACACTTGTTTAAAGTGTATTTGCCTACGGAAAGGTTATGCGGCGTCGATTATTTTCAATGCCACGACCGAGTAGGTCAACGTTGCAACTGCGGGGGACACGCTTCCGCAATGCAGCGTTTACAATATCAGAGATTCTTCTAATCGTAATAAATATAAGTACCTTGTCATTAATGCTACTGGTTAGTCATTCACACATTATTTTTAGATACAGCAAAATGTGAATTATGGTGACCAAATTATGAATGATTTCGCACGTGTTCGAAATTCAAAATGTTATTTTTTTTTTATTTTCCCGCGCCGAGGAGGCTAATGTATCTTAGAACGTCCACGAACGTCAAATAATTTTATTTTATTTATCAAAATGTATAAAAATAATGTGTTTTCTATATTTTACCTGGCTTGAAGGCAGTACGTAATATTACTTTTTTATAAAAGTTCATAACTGGTGATGTCTCTAAATTTTTATCTAACTCTATTATGTATCTAAATAAGAAATTAATTAATATATTCATGACCCACACTAACAATGCTATGTTCAAAGTAAAATGAAGCAAGTGTACAACTTTCTCCGTACATTCGGGTTATGTTAATTTTGGCGCGCAATCTTTCGCGTAACCACGCCCTGACAGATTACCAAAGAGTTGATAATGTGACAGTTTTGACACTTGCATAAAAAGATGAAAGTGTTACGTATGTCGGTGACAAAATCATTTTTACTGGAAATGTTACCTCAGAACGTCTGAGGGTGACAAGTTGAACTGTACACAGAGTTTTTTAATTCCATGTCCGGTGTGTTGCTATTATGAATTAACGTAGCAATTATCATGAAGCCAGTGAGCGACTTTTTTGTCATCCAAAAAAAATAAAAAACACTCGTCCAGTCAGAAACATAGAAATCCGCAAATCATTCCTGTGCTTCCTACAAAAATATTTAGGACTTTTAAACCTGCCACTCCAAATTCTGTAAACCTGGATCGACTACGTATTATGACACCAATTGGTAAGCCTCGGCGAGTGTCTGGAACCAGTAATCTGTCGTCTACAATAAAATCAAATAGATAGGACGGCGTTGTATATAATTTTCAAACTATGCGTATACTGTGGCACGCACACCGTTACCACACGTCCAACGCATTGTGCAAGCCGTCATTGTTCATTCATTCCCAAGCCGTCTCCCAGGACAGACAATGCTGTCCAGCAAAAACACGGGAACGGACAATCAATGTACGGATGTTTTGATTTGTACATGAGAAAGTAAATATGTACTTTAACAGTGAAATCAGTTTAAGAATTTGTTTGGTTTAGTGGCGGCTTATAAGGGCTGTGGCTGAATTATTTTTTATTGCCTCAAAAGACAGACAAGCTAACAGTCCACCTGATGGTAAGTGGTTACTATCGTCCATGAACGTCGTCAATGTCAGGGGACAGTTAAGCCGCTAACTACCGTAAGGTCGTTTTTAAACCTTGTTAGAGGAAGGACTTATCATAACGCCGTTGGGAAGTTCATTAATTGAAATGTGAAGTCTTGAACTCTAATCCCCGATAGGAAAATTTATTTTAATACTAGCTGACCCGACAGACGTTGTCCCGTCTTAACTATGAATTTGCAGCGCGCATTCTGTCAATCGCTGACAGTTATTTCAAACAATTGACAGTTATATAAAATTAATATTTTCATTAAGTTTTCTAATTTTCCGCGCAATTTTTTGATTTTTTTCTTTCATAAGATCCTTCTCCTGACAATAACAAAAACTACAAAAAAAAAATAGTGAAATCGGTCCAGCCGTTCACACGTGATGGCGTGACCAAGGGAAATAGGGACTCATTTTTATATATAAAATAGATATAGATTGACGTTCCATAAAAAAGCTTTGCCATCAGCCACAGTTACTTCTGGAGCTGATGGTAAGTGTTAAGAGCAATACAGTACATAGATATTTGCATCGTCGGTCCATTGAATAGTCGACTATCGCCAGTTGTTATGTCGGCCCGCATAATTAGAAAGGTGAACGCGCATCTTCCGCGTGTTGGATAATATATTATTATAATAATAAACTTAATACAGGTTATAAAACCTGGTATATTTTGTCGACTGAATAGCGACTATACGCTTACATTTAAAATAGCCAATAATAATGACGTCTAGAGGCGTCGTGTTCGTAATCTAGGCCCGTATAATGACGTAGTGTCTTTTTTTTCATAATAATTGTTAGTACACATTATAATTAAACGGCGAAACTCACTCAGTAATCAGGATTTAAAATAAATAGTAATAAGTTGATTTAATGAGATTGGCAAGTGACCGAGGTATTGCGGATAAGTTACAAAACAAAATATATTTTTTTTCCCGAGGTTTTTCTTAAATTAATTGGTTTCGAAATTGGATTTTTAAAACCAAACCTACGTGTTGCGAAAGCTTAACGCAAGAGTCGAAAAGGGAAAGGTATGGGACCTCTTTACATAGGTAATAATTACCCTCAGACGTAGTACGGAGTCTCTAATTTCTGTGATTGCTTGGTTATACCACTAGCGGAAACAATAAAAAAAACAAAAACAATACCAATATTTTAGCAACTGTTTATAATGAAATATTACCGCTAGTGTAAAGCCATCTGGATATATTTTTTTTCGTAATTTCGGAGCTTGATCGTAATTTTATGACCGCTTTTACGGTTGTTCACTCTTTCACTATGTCAGAATATTTCTTTGTAAAAACCCTAGCTCCTTCCGATTTAGAAACCGACAAAAAATATTCACCCGCCCACATCGAAACCCAAATTACGAGGTGGAATTGTGGAGCAGGATTTTCTTACGCAATATATTACTACCAGGACTTGCTAGTCTTTAGCTATATACATTGATGTATATGTACGTAGTTCTAATATTTTGATGGCTGTATAGGAATACACTAGAATAAGGATTACAATTTAATAGGTTCATGCCTCGTGGTTTCTAAGAAAAACGCTAATCGCCGTCAGTACGGCCGCTGTGCACAGTCGCGATCACGTACTGATAGCGAGGCGCGTGAGAGACCGCGCGGTTTCGCCGCTTGTGTAAACGTCACGTTACGGCGTACTGCTCGTCAGCATTAATGGAGATTAGGTAGATAACTGCAATGACGTTTTACAAATAGACGCGTCATACACTAACAAAATTTCACATAAAAACAGCGCAGTATTTACTATAGTCACAACTCTAGCGGCGCGCATTGATACGGCCCGAGTGTACCCGAGTATGCCCGAATGAGCACGAGCGTCGACCGCCCCGTCGCCATGACAGTCGAGTAAAATGCATTTATTAGTTAAAAATAAGTTAAATAGTATATACTTATTACTACCGTATGAAATGAAACGTTTTTTTCATTCACAGTTGGAGTATAATGTGTACATCGTCTAAAAACACAGGAAGGCATTTTATTTATAAAAATACAAAAAGTTTGTAAGCCGACTAGCGGCGTCAGTGGTTGGAGGTTTAAGTGAATGTCAGGCAATTACCTTACTTTCGTCTTGCCAGTATTGAGCTCGGACAACGTATCTATGTAATAAAAACATCTTAGGATAACTGCCGATGACTCCTTGATCTAGTGGCAGCGTTTGTACGATTAGGTCATGGGTTTGACTCCCAGACTGGGCATTATTTTGTTTAGAATTTTAACAGGATTTGGCCTGTATTGGATCCTTACTGGGTTGAAGTTAGACAGTCTCAGAAACATATTTCTATTGCCGACCTCAGATCAATTCCTTAAATAAACTAATTAAGAATGCATCGGTAAGCTCAAACTTTGTTCTAATGGTCCATTTTCGCTGTTGATCGATGGTAGCAAACAGTATTGATTAATAACATTATGCTGGGACTATCATTGGCGTATTCTAGCGAATTTACGTTATTTGCAATGGAACATTAACTTTGTACATAAATACACAAAGTCGATATTACCTTGTCTGAAAGGGGCAAACATTAGACGAATATCTACGCCAATTGTAGTGCCAGCATTGACAAAGTAGTCATAATACCCGCTATAATATTTAATGAAAACCGAGCTCACAATCAGTTCAAGTTAATTGCCCTAACAATGGCCCATGTGAACTACAACGGTTGCAAAACATTTGTATCGACAATTTATTCATTAAGGTTGTGGTACACTAGACACTAGGGGTCGCAAACCGGTATTCCGGATTTCGAAAATACCGGAATTTAATTTAGGTCAATATCGAAAATACCGGTTTTGAAAAATTGACCCCTACTAGACACTCGACACGGCAGTATTGTCAGATAGCTCTATTTCCTGTGCAGGATTGATTATGGTTTGAATGTTTATGGTCCATGCCTCACGTCAACATCAACTACTTTAGGGATCATAATATCTCCCGGTGATGATCACGACGTTATTTTTTATTTTTCCTTACCTGCCAGTCCGAGCTGGCTTGTTTATTTTACCTCATGATTTTTTTTTATTTTATGCCTAATTTTAAAATGTCCTTTGTCATATATGGCTCATAGATGTATTGAAATCAATTGTTAATGTTAAATCTGTATAACATCGCATTAGTATCAACTGTTATGGTGTTATAACATATGTATAAATAAATAAATAAATAAAAATAATAAATAAATATAATTGATAGTCATGTATTGATAAATAAAATATTTTATTTATAGCGCTTATAACAGAAAGCAGGACTTTGATTCCGGTGAAAATGTTTCCCGCAACAAGATTAAGTATTTATGACTATTTAATCCATTGGTCCTTTATCTCGGGAAAACTCATTCAAACGGTAAATAATAGTAAGTAGATACACATATCAATTATGCCATTACTTAGTGTATCTCGAACTTTAATTGTACGAAGCGATTATAGATTTTTTCATATCACGCTCAACGGTTTTGTAATGTAGGCATTTGTAATTGTTAATTGCTTCGTAATGGTTTCGAGTCAGTGGCCACGTGACCCTTGCATTCCATTGCTTGTGACACAATATACGCACGATGACGAATATTTTAGTTAAGGTGGTAGCTCAAGGTCCATTTTCATACATTTTGTTTCGGCTTTAATCTGGGTAACTAAACAAGTATTGGCAAGTAAAGAATTTATATTCACGTCTAGTTAGTGATTAGTTCTCGCAGTTGAAAGAAAAACGTAAAAATAATTAATAATCATGGATATTTCGGCCTTTAAAATTTAATATGACGAAATTTTAAAGGCAGAAATATCCATGATTATTAATTATTTTACATTTTTCTTCAACTGCGAGAACTATCAATTTAAATTCTTTACTTGCCAATACTTGTTTAGTTACCCAGATTAAAGCCGAAACAAAATGTATGAAAATGGACCTTGAGCTACCACCTTAATAAATAATAAGTGTTGTGGCCTTTTTTTTTAATTTATTGTTTTTTTTTCTTATACGGACACGCATAGTGTTCCATTTGCACCATATAGTAAGTGGAGTGGGGTCCAATGGAATGTCGACTGACGAGAGATGATTGCCCCTCGACAGTCTGTTGCTGTTTGAATCGTATATTATACACAGGCTGTTCCCGGAACGCGATACTTACGTGAGCCACTATAGCGGGTTTTAACATCTTGTATACGGTGCGGTGGTCGCTATCCGGCCGGATATAAAATATATTCTACCATCAGCATAAATAAAACAGAGTTACATATGGACAAAGCTGCTAACAATAGCTGATTATTACCATATGTTTGGATCACGGCTTCTCACATCATGGGACCTATATGATTGCGAAGCGTGGATGCATTAGCGTCTGTGCCGTTCCGAACCATGAAATTTCCCATCATAACATCTCGCTCTAAATAATTTGTCGGCTGTCGACACATGCACTATCTAAAGACATGAAGAAACATAAAACTAGCTGACCACACAGACGTTGTCCCGTCTTAACTATGAATTTGCAGCGCGCATTCTGTCAATCGCTGAAATTAACTTTTCTTAAATTTTCTAACGTTCCGCTCAACTTCCTTATTTTTTTCTTCCATAAGATCCTTCTCCTGACAATAACAAACAGTATGTATAGATAAGATTAATTTCTAACGCCTGATATCGTTTCACTACTGTTCTAAGAGAATGTCAAAGTTGTCTCACAACATGAATCAATTAGTAAAATGTGTAGAAAGGTTATTAGAGGGCAAGTTACGTAAGAGATTAGGATGGTGGGGTCTTGTATGCGTGGTTGTGTTTGAAGGACGATGTAGTAATATTAGCCCTGTTGTATACTGTCCCACTGTTGGGTACGGGCGTCCTCTACTACTGAGAGGTATTAGGCCTTAGTCCACCACGCTGGCCTAGTGCGGATTGGTAGATTTCACATACTTTCAAAATTCCTATAGAGTACTTCTCAGGTGTGCAGGTTTCCTCACGATGTTTCCCTTCACCGTTAAAGCAAGCGATAATTCACAAAGAATACACACATAATGTTGTAATATTATAAAACATAACATCTAATGACAGGGTGTCGAGCGTAGTTCAATGCCATTGAAAGCTTTGTAATTGAATTTTAGATCTATAGCATCCTTATTTCTGATATGATATATTTTATATGATAGCGATCACCGTACACAAGGTGTTAAAGCCCGCCATAGTGGCCCATGTAAGTGTCGCGTTCCGGGATCAGCCTGTGTATATCCAGTTTCAATAGGCCGGCATAATTGTGTCAACTGTCGAGGGTTAATCATTTCTCGTCAGTCGACATTTTATTGGACCCCACTCCACTTATCATTAGGTGTAGTAGAGTTACTATCCTGCGCCCGTATAAAAATAAACCTTTGAGGGACAGGCAGAGGTATAACTTCATATTTATCTGGCCGTATAATTACTTCCATAATGGCCGAGATAGCCATTTACAATTCGAAATTCTGTACTGATTGTGTAGAAAAGTACTCATAGATTTATATTGTGGTATCTAGTAGAGTATGATTGTGTCAATAATAGAACCTCGTACTGTCCACAGATGTTCGTAGCTACACATGCTCTACCATTCCACAGCATGACGCAATGCAGAAACAGGTTTCTGAGCACGGGCCCCGCGCGTTATACTTAAGTGCCTATGTGTGTGTTGCTGAAGTCAGATTTTACACATAGAAAAATATTTAGTACTAGCTGACCCGGCGAATACTTATCGCCATATTTTTCTTCTGTCACATTCGGACACTCAATTTTCTGAGATATTTTAATATTTTTCATTATTTTTTTATATTTTTTTTCGTACAAACCTTCTCCTGACAATAACGAACACATAAAAGAAAGATTTATCTAATTTGGTGCAGACGTTTGGAAGTAATGCGCGTACAAACATTTCGGTAATTCATTTTTATTTATATAGATGTGAATACTTTGAGATTCTGTTTATGTACTGGAACTTATACATTTTAATGTCTTTCAAATCAACACTACGGTGTTTGCACACAGTAATTTCGCAGCAGAGATGATCTGTCCAGACGTCACGCATCCAAAAAATCAACCCTAAGTAATATTTCTGTAGGTGAAGACTTGCTCCTGAATTTCATTCAACTATTCCAATATTTAGGTTTGTATACCTGTAAGTCTGTCATATCTTAACAAATAAATAATATAAGTAAATATATTATATACTGGACTATGTGAATTCAATGATGTATGTATTCCCGTACCACGCACTTTGTAAATCAAAGCTGGCATGGTGTTGCTACGTTTACATGTAGACTCGCTTACCTCCAGACGAGCGTTTTCCTCGTCGTTAATAGATATAAAAAAAAAACCGTCAACCTAATTCCACACTGTTTACTTTTGATCCACGAAAGGATGAAATAATTCTAACTCTGTTAATTTATTTCTTCACTCCTTACTTCCTTTTTCGGCTGGATTGTGAGGAATCTCTTTCCTTATACATCTCATATTACTTGGAACTGACGTTTCCTCACATTTCAACACATTACTGACCTGAATATTCCATTTATTTGATACTTTTGTACGCAGCTTCATCAGTTTTAATATTTTTTATACAAGTGTCACGGCGAGTTAGGTCCTCGCCTATTGGTCAGCCATCCGTCGTTTCTAAACAGTAGCAACGAATTGCAAATTTGGAATTAGAAAATACTGCATTACCTCCTCATTGAGATATAAGATTTGAAGTCCCAATTGCTACAATTACATGGTTTACTAGAATTAAAAAAGTCAAGTAAGTATGCAAGTAGCACGAAGAATAAATTATTTCGAAAAACTCAGTCCATAGACATTTCAACAATCAACTATAGATCTAAATAGCATGCTTTTACGCCTATTACTTAGTTAATTTACTGTCACAGCGATTAAGAAATATTGCAAATAGTGTAAAGGGAATTGTGTCAGAATTTAAAACAGTCTAGTTTTTGTGTAGGCACTAGGTGCGGGCTACATTCTAAACCGGCTGTTTATCCGTTTATAGGTTACCTTTACTAACGCTATCCGGTCGGTAACGAGCGAAACATATTTGGCAAAAGATAGATCAAGTAGCCAATCGCGTATAAAACTAATATATTTTGATGAAAGCTACGCAGACCGACCATGTTTTAATTTGTTTTTTTTTCCTGAGATATTCTATTCTATTATAACCTACAATTAATTATTCTATAATTCATGCAGAAAATCATGTTAATATCTTTGAAAACAATATAATATTAATTGAGTTACAGATCTTTCTTATTTAGTTCGGGGTGCACCTAATTGAGTCACTCCATTCGACCGGGCGAATTGGAGACGGCCGCGTTTAGTTAACCGATGTAGAGGACGATATCACTCAGATTATTCATCGTAAGGACGAGTTATTAAAACTCTTCCACTTCACAAGACAGCAGTTCCGTCCTCGCAGCGGAGGATCTCGCCGCATTCCCCGTCCCTACGACCCTTGTATTTCTAATCATTGTTAACGGATAGATAGTTCGTTTCATCTCATAAAGGTTGATGTTTCCAGTGGTCGTTCTGAGCCGAGGTTCGTAATCCGTTAGTAGGTTGCCATCAGCCTAGTCACTTAATTCAAAGGGTTGCGAGCGCCTAAAGGGTTCACCCGAAAGTCCGATGTATTTGTATAAGTCGACCCTTTTTAGGCTAACAAATTTGCATCATGTTTAAAGAAAAAAAACTCTTCCAAATCTTTGTTTTTCGTCAAAAGTTAGATAATGTACGTCTCAGCAAACTTCCTTTAATTTAGTATTCGCTTCTTGTTACTTCGTAGGTATTCACTTTCACTGGATTTGCGTTTTGTGTCGTGGACAGCATATTACGTTTCTATTAGTTTTTGTCAGTGGAAGGGTACCGGATGCGTTACGTGTAAAGCGAGGTTATAACCTTTTTGGTGGTGTGAATACTCTTAGATCTCCGGTTTTATGGAAGATAGAACGGGAATGAATGGGCCGACGTAATTGCGTAGACTGGCGAGGAATAATCACCTCTCAATTGATACTATATATATAGACGCTACTCATGCCACCAAGTAGAATGAAGTCACTTTACAGTTTGCAGCGACCGTATAAAACAAATACCTAAATCACGTAAATGTAAACATAAGCTCACTATTAAGATCTTTATCCCATGCTTTTAAATCAATCGCTACATCGAGCAATAGGGGCGTTTAACTTAAAGTCTTACGGTTTTTTCTATCCATTAGACCATTGCGGTGTAGAAGTATATTAAACCGAGGTAAATCCGTAAGTAAAGTGTAATTACGTCGTTTAATGCCATCTGCCGTATTAGGCACTTGGCCGACCTTCAGTGTCGGTACAATCCACGACTAAATTATATCTCACAAGTTGACTTTTTAAACCTACCATAGACTTCTACATTGCTTGCAAGAATTTGTTTAATTTTTACGACTGGTTGTCGTTCCAACGTCAACTCTTACGGAATTTTCGAGTAGTAAAATGCATCAATCAGAACAAAGTTAAATGACATGACTTATTTTGATTGGTTTATTATCAAAATCAATCCGAAGATTTTGTTTCTTTTTTATTACTTTGAATAACGAGACGAGCTTGTGGTTCTCCTGATGGTAAGTGATACGACCGCCCATTAACAGTAGAAACACCATCCAACACCTTGAATTACAAAGTATTGTTTGGTATTTCACTGCGCTCGCCATCCTAAGACATTAGTTGTTAAGTCTAGTCCAGTAGTTACACTGGCTACCATGCCCTTCAAACCGGGACACAACAGTGGCTATACATTGCTGCTTGGCGGCAGAAATAGACATTGCGGTGGTACCCAGACGGACTCTCACAAATGAGAGACCTACTACCAGTAAAATTTATTTGATTTCGTACATTATTTTTGTATAGTTTGTACTTATTTCCACATTTGTTTCGTCCTGTACTTGCAAAGTGTTATTACAAAGTATAAAATGTACATACATTTATGTTCGAGGCGTGATGCACGTATATACACGTGTAATTATCGTGAGATGACTTTGTCTAGATAATATTACGTCTTGCTTCACTCATCTCTTGGTGATCACTGTATAATAGTTTGTTGGTGGTAGGATATATTTTATATCCACCGGATAGCGACCACCGTTCACAAGGTGTTAAAACCCGCCGTAGTGGCGCACGTAAGTAAGCGTTTCGGGATCGGTCTGTGTACATACAGTTCCAACAGGCTGGCATAATTTTGTCGACTGTTAAAGGGTAATCATCTCTCGTCAGTCGTCACTCTATTGGGCGCATACTGCTTAAAAAAACACATCAAGCTTTTAGGTCCGAAAGGGTTGGCAAAGATGGATCCAATGCCCAACCACTTTTGAGTCTTGTGTGTTTCGTGCCATGATGAGATAGTAGGGGAGTCTATAGCCATATTGGGTGCAAATTTCAGATTCCGGTCTGGAATTTAGCAGTAAGACCAATATTATTTTGCTTGACCCGGGATTTGAACCCGGGACTTCAGAGCGGTATCTGCGCACGCAATATAACTACGTCACTGAGACAGTCTACTACTTCTTAACTAACATGTTCTTGACTTATACGTCAAAGTGTCTAATTAACTGATATTGAGCCATATTGCTTCGTACGTAAGAAGCACAACTCTTAAGCAAGAGTTACGCCACCAATAAACACCATACGAGTCACGCCCAGCATCGACCTTCAATGGCACGAGATATCACGTAGACTACTAATACTGACCTTTTAAATTTAGATCTGTTTTCTTTCTTTCGCCATTGGGCAAGGATTCTTGCAAAATGGCGGCCAGTGCTAGCCTCACAATTTGATTTTTTTATACAAGCAAAGCTAAGTTATCCTTAGTTGCACCTGATGGTAAATCGAGAGGGTTTGATAAACTGTTGACTCACATAACAAGTGTGAGAACATAATATATGCTTTATTACTTTAAAATATAAGACTAAAATTCATTGATGCTGATGATGTCACAAAGGAATTTATTTTTAATTGGAATTGGATGTGTCAGCAAAGGTTATACTAACATAACCGCAAAGTTAAGTTATGTGGATTGACTAACATCAGCCTGAGATATCCTTAAGTCGTTTTTATTTTTTTTCTTTTTGGATAGTATCCGCCATATTGCTGTTGCTAACCTACCCAGTGTCGATGTGTTTACTCGAATATAATTACTTATTTGTGCATTCAATTAATATTATCCTAGGAGAAGTATTGGTTTTATAGTACTTTGTAGCCTGATCAAGTCTTATGTAGAAATATAAGTTTTTTTATAAGCCTACTTACCTACTTGACATAAAAATGTTTATTTTATTTCATTCTTAACATCTTAATCACCAGGATGTTCGGTTTTTAATAAAACATAAGTTCTTTTGCTCACATAAAAAGCCTTGAGATCGTATCAAAACATAATCAACCTTCGTTACATCATTAGATGGTCTAATGGCCTCTGAATATTGCGTGGGCGCGAAGTGGTTTATAATTGGGGTGCAAAAAGTTCACATTTTAAGGTTAGGTTATTTTATAACTCTTGTATAGATCCCTTTATATTCTGCTGATATAGATTTTGGCGTTAATAAATAAAACTACATACGTGTCTTTACCTCTGCTAACATAGTGCCAAAAATCACTTATGAATAACGAATATTTTCACCAAAAATCCTAGTTTTACTTTTTAGATTTTCTTTTATAATTTTTTAATTTAGTGCAAAAATGGCATGTACGTGCGTGTATTTCTGATTAAAACTATGATGTCCCTGTGACGATATCTTAGATAGTGCCTAGTAGTGGTATTAGGGCGAATAAAATTAAAATTACTTTTATTGATATTTATTTTGTTCCAATCTTACACTTTTATATTTTGCATCTACGGTTAGCGTAATTTATTGTAGTGTTATTCTCAAGCAAATAAGTATGTGGTTTTATTAGTATCGCAATGACAAAAGTGGCCCTGTTTAACGGCTTACTATAATCCAACTCGGGGAACCCAAACTTTTTATTCACATAGGCCACTTTAACAATTTTGCTGGTTCCTGTGGACCCCTGCAGCTAAATTTCTACCATATTCCCCAGAATATGCAAGTTTTTACAAGTTACAGTCGCTGAGCTTCTTGAAATATTATCTGCCTACATTGATAGCGGATGTCGAGCCAACATTTTAGTTCTCTATCATCAAAATTAGATAAATTTTCGTAGACCCACGCTTACGAATTGTGAACCCTTATTTTTTGGTCACGCGAACGTAAACCCCCTTCGAGAATCCTGGTGAACCCTGAGGGTCCACCTGGACCACTTTGGGAATCAACCGTCACCATCAGAATAAAGTTAGACATGCTTACAGATGAGTCTGATTGGTTCAATATTACCATAAACGCATAGATAGCGGTTCTAATAGTTTGGAATCAGACTATAGAATTGTATACAATGATAATAAATACAATTGAAATATGTTTTTAGTTACTGAAGTAAGATTGGTTAAATGAATCGAATTAAATGTATGTTTAAAAGGTGAACTTCCTGAGTTCCTTTAGTCATAGAAGTTGATTACATCATCATGTTGATCTCACACCGGATACTACCTAATCAGATTAGAATTTGGTTGGATTTATTTTATTTCGTTTGAGACTTTTAGTGGCATTTTATGTTAAAAATCAAATTGGTTGTTACACCAAATTGAGTCATTAGGATGATGTGGTAAGGTTCCATTTTAAAGTGTGGTCTTTGAATATTTACCACGGTATCACCTCTATATCTATTTCTTCCATCAAGCAATAACACGCTTGCACTGCTGTCTTCCGTCAGAAAAACATAGGAGATAGCTTTAAATAAAATTCGTATGTAACTGGAAGAAATATTTCGTACGTAAATTAGTTGATAATATTTTTCTATCTTATCTACTTATTGTACACATATTCCATTCCGTTATTTTGGTCGTGTTCACACCGGCCTCGGTGGCGCAGTAGGCAGCGCGTAAGTCTCATAATCTTAAGGTCGTGAGTTCGATCCTCACCCGGGGCATATCTTTTACAATTTTTTTCTTTTTCTAACAAGAATACGTAATGATCTTTTTCACAAATATGTATTTTCAATGTTTTGGTCTAAATAATTTCCGGTCATAAATTGTAATTTATTTGCATACAATTTTCACACTAATTCGATTCATATTTTAACGCAATACGATTTTTGTATAATGTTGAATGTTTTTTGTATAATATCGTAACATTTTGTTCCTAATTATTTTTATAATAAAAATATGCTATAACGCAAGTATGTCGGCCCGTTAGTTTTGCAATGCCGCAGGTGCGTTCATTTTGAAATGTACGCAAATTCCATCATCATGAACAATGAGTATGCCCACGTCTCAAAACGCCCTGTTGATTATTTACATTCAATGAGATATAATTATTGTTTTGCAATAGCTGCAAAATTTAATTTAGCGCCATCTGTTAACGTATTTTTTTTACAGGTCGCTTGATCACCGAACGAGCTTGTTTCTTGTAAGTAGATATTTATTTTAATATTATAACATAGTAGTATTCTGTATTGTGTGCTGGTACATAAATTATATTGCAAGGAAAATTTATTTTTTAGAAAAATCATGTGTTTGGTTTCAAATCTTTGAATTTTTGACAAACAGCTTAAAATATATCAACCGAAAAATGTAGGATCAGATATCTCACGTTCTTAAATGAAACAAAAAATGTTATTAATTTAAAAAAAACGCTTATCTAGTCTCTAAATTAGCATCGTTTAAATTATAACATTGGATAATGTTGATACATAACCTAATAAATCATAAAATGATTAAAATGGTGACACTGGACCTCTTGTTCTGAGACTGGACCATATTTTTGAATATCCTGCAAATACATAGAATGATTCATAAAGTCAATTTTATGTTCATTGACTTCTCTGAAACTAATTAAAATAAAATTTCGTACGTCAGTTATTCTTCTAGTATTGTAAATTAGAGGTTGCGGTTATAGCATATAGCGGGTTTAGATTAACAAGAAAACTCGGTGAAGTAATCTTCCGCAAGCTAGTTTTATTGTAACCGTCGCGGCTAGCTATCTTCTGGAAATTTTAAAGCGTGCAGAACTTTTATCATCGATATCTATTGTACACTATGTACTAGATCTGGCGTGCCTAACACTCACTGTTTTTAACTAAAGTGTACTGCATTGTATTGATTGCCATTTTACTTATACTCAATTTAAACCGCTTTAGTACTGCATGTTTAAAGTTTGATTAGTCGATTGATGTTTTAACGCTGCAGCGAACACTAGTTCTAACTCCAGGTTTTGAACAAATAGTTTATATTGACGTTTGTTATAGAATATACGTCAATGCTATACCATAAATATTGCGTCAAGGTTAAACGCATCTGAAAGGTTTTTGTTATGGCAATTGTTGTACTACCTTATGTCATTTTTAAATTGGGAATCAGAAATTTCTTGCGCAATACTATGCAGAGAATACTTTACGCATGACTTGCACGTTGTCCCTTCAATAAAAAAGGTTTAAATATAATTTCCGACATTACTTCACCTACCAATTATTCCATTGAAGAACTTGTATTTATTTAATATTTACTGATAAATCAATTTCGTATACTTCAATCAATAGGCCATCTTTAATGGTGTAAACTCTTTTTCAATACCATGATACTTTGCCAGACAATTATATCTCTTATATCTGAAGTTTAAAGTACATAATAGATTTTAGCATTCTAAATGATACCATGATAAAGTTGATCAATTATAATTCTTATTTATTTGAGGTTAAGGTGCAAAATTACTAAAGCGATGATCAGTATTTCGTCAAACATTGTAATCGTAAGGTCAGTTCTAAGGTTAGCCAAGTTTGTGTTTCGGTTATTTTATTAAGTGTAATTCTTATTGGTTTTAGAGGAACGTTTTGAACCGTGAAGACCTGCGTTCGACTCTCTGTCAATAATTTCAAATCCTACTACAGATTAGTCATTAACACGCTTTTTTAACACTCTCTTATTAGCTTGGGTTGTATGTATGTATGTAACGGAATCTTTGAGCTCAATTTTCACCAATTTCCAGAAATCTGATTAATTTGAAACTTTACACACGTATCAAGGACCGACGACAATGCAATAATTTGATAAGAGTTTCCCATTATCCTTATTAGGACCGCCAGGATTAATAAATTCTTTTATAGATCCGCTGTAAAAGAGAAATGATTTTCTCCTTTTTAGTTCGATTAGCAATAAAAGCGTGTTTTTTTAGTTTTTTTTTTAAGTTCTACTATCTTTGAGGGCTCCATACTTATACTGAAAACTTAAAATGTTGCTACCTGGGAATCGAACCCAGGAACCCGCAATCCATATCCCATATGTTCTCATATGACCAACGACTCGATAAGTACAAATCTCCAATCACACTAGATTACACGTGTATATCGCCTAAGTTTCTGCTTAGATGTTTAAACGATTACTTACCTTAGCGCATGCGTAATGCTAATACGTGCTGGCAGAGAGCTGACAAGTGCGTGCCAGATACGCAAGGATGTTGTCTGATGCAGCCTCCATGGAGGGTATTTTTTTTGTATTGGACTCCGCAGTCCACACCACGAGAAACCTGCGAATGGGTTATTGGAATACCACGCTAAGCTACTGCGAGAACCTTGAAGAAAGTTGGGAATATCTAGGGAAGGAAGTGTGGTGGAAGGAGAAGGGACCCTCTTAGGATGGGAGAAGGCTAGGAACTGTTCGCGAGCTCTTATAGGCCTCAATGTGAATTGGCAACTATGTATACACACTGAAGTTCTGAACTGTATGCCTAGGGCCGCGACAAATGTCCCTCATGTATGGGTTCATCCGGTGTGGAGACTGAGCGCGAGGGTTACGGCGGATATGAGGCTGTCACATATTCTATACTACACAATTCATAGCATATAGCTTTTGCTCAATCCGATCAGTCCGTGATATTGGGTTTTTCTATTGTATCAGCCCGGAGTCTGGAATTTGTGCCCGATATGGCGATAGGCTCGTCCCTGTCACATTACGGAACAGCATGTGCACGAAGAATCTGGGTGCAATAGTATCGTCTTTGCCCACCCCTTCGGAGATTAAAGGCCTGAGTATGTGTGTTATAATTTTTACAAGTGGTTTTTTACTGGTAGGTCTTTCATATGTGAGAGTCCGCCTGAGTAAGTACCACGGCAATGTCTATCTCTGCGAGCAGCAGTGCGTAGTCACTGTTGCCAGACATTGTAGCCAGTGTAGGTAACTACTAGTCATAATGAGACGTAACATCTCATGTCTCAGGATGGCGAGCGCAGTGGAATACCAAACAATACGTAACGCTTACCATTAGGCGAACGGCAAGCTAGTCTCGTCAATCAAAGCAATAAAAAAAAAATACTTGCTCGTCTCGTCTAAATTACCTAGTACATACACCATTACCCTTCAGAAGTCTGGTAAAAACATGTTACTCAGATATGCGAGAGATCATTTCCCAATCACAGCCGAGCCTAGAGGTGCGGCCGCGACGAATTGTTACCAACCTGTCCGAGCAGGTACGAGATACTATCTCTCAACTGGTTGTGGTTTCATTAAAAGAATGCATGTGAAAATACTTTGACTAGCCATTTTACTTTGACCTTCGTGGTGTTAACGTGTAGGATGGGAGGCCATATACTCGGAATCCAGCATCTCATGATATTTATTATAATAATAATATCAGCCCTGTATTGTATAATGTCCCACTGCTGCACGGGCCTCCTCTACTACTGAGTGGGCTTAGGCCTTAGTCCACCATGCTGACTCAATTCTATAATTATACAATTTTTTATAATTGTAAAATGTAGGTAAATATTGTAACTATGACTATTCGGATAACTAACACCTGCCCTTGACCATGAAGGCTGTAAAGTCTTAGTAACGTAGGAAGAAAATTATAATATAAAAATCGAGATAAAATCTGTAAAATTTTATTTCAATGTCCAATGCGTAAGAAATCATTAAATAGTTGTCGTACAAAATGTTTAACCGATCAAAATAATTTTCGTCGTACGTTGTATGATCTGATTTCTTTACCTTCTCTATATAAAAAATATTCGTCAATAATCACTATAGGTAGAACTAGTTTACGACGCCGTCCCATACCAACCAATTTACATGTAATATTAACAGCACTCGAAACGAGAGAAACGCCTATTGCCAAATAACTCTAATGTCTTTCTAATTCCAATCAACCTGGCACGCGGCCCTTTGACGCTGTTAACGTAGCATTGTCATTTACCTAAGCAGACTGTAATATAAGGAAGCATAACAAACTACCTTTAACAATAGTAAACAATAAAACCTTCCATCATTCATATTTTAGTGGAGTGGGTGTGAAGTTAACACAATGCTCGTCCTACGCGACCCAACAAGGTTGTCTTGCGTTTAAACAACGCTTCGCAAATAGGTGTTAACTGACAACGTAACTTAACCTCATTCGAGAATCTTCTGTCAGAAATCCATGGCAAGAATGTTACAGACGGAACATCAAGTTATATAGACTGTATGTTCGATACTTTTGCTTATTCCTTATAAACGGTACGCTACAATTTGTTAAAGATTAAACATGAGGCTGTATGACTTATTCCTTTAGAGAATTAAAAAATAAATTAAATAAGGACTGACTGCCTTGGTGACGTCATTATTATTGTGTTGTGTGTGCGATATGACTTCCACTGTAATGTCTCTGGTTAGAATCCCGGCTTGGGAAAATTTTACATTGTTTTTTTTTTTTCAGTATTAGCCTGGAGTCGGGAATTTGTATCGAATATGTCATATGGCGATACGTTCGCCTCTTATAACATCATGGAAAGGAACACAGACGACGAAAAGTGTCGAAAATAAAGGCATGATGTGTGTATGTGTGTGCTATGCGTTGATTTTTATTCCTTTATACGGTATACCTTTATGTTATGTCTTGTTAAATTTAATTTATGGGATCTTGTAAATAAAACGGCAAATTATTAAATGTCTATGAATAATTGATTAACCCAACCAGACACCGAATTATAGATATAGAAAAAACTTACGCGTGCCAATAAAACTCAATTTTATGGCTTTATGAAAAATGCTTCCTTTGGCTAAAGTGAATAAAACTATAAAAAACTGACCATTTCGCGCCAAACCAGTAACCACAGAGTATACATTCTTACACAAGGCACAGTTATTACGCTGCAACAAGCCGCAATTTTATCTGTTATATCTTCGGCCAATCGTTCACGCTTCTAACAAAGAGACGAAATAGGCGGAACTAGAGCGAGCAAAAAATATTGATTTAATTAGTTGTTTACTGCGTATAATGATCCTGCTTGTATTTTTGCCAAATAGACGTCGCGGTGAACTCCGTTGAGAAACAATTTGACATAAAAAAGTTCTTATAACTACGTTCCTTTTTTAAATTTCGAATATTTAAATCAAAGAATAGGATGGAAAGTATATAAAATCCTACAGTTTTTTTTTAAATCCGTATCGCTGTGTTCTTTGCGTTTAATAGATGAAGAACAAAATAATATGATCGTCATTATTATGGAATGATCAGGGTTTTTTAAGAGTGAGTTTTCTAGCTATAATCCACAATACAAGACCTGTATTTTAGCATACAGCAGTATATGGGTTTATGTGTTTATAAACTACATAATTGCTTGGAAAAATGCGTCGAATCAATGTCAAACATTTCTCAAATGCAGGTCAAGTATATCGGTCAAACGGTTGTTACGACTGATTCATGCAACATTGCATACACTAACATACTTTTATTGCATTTACTGGTTCATTCACGCATGCGCCGACCTCCCTTTCCTGTGTGAAACATTATGGTAAGTAAAATAGGCAGATGACAGGTCCTATACATAATCAGTCTTACTTATAAACTTGTTTTAGCGTTAAAAGGTGTTTATAATTGTTTAAATAGCTGTCAAAAACATTACCGGTTCCTAGTTTAAACCTTATTAAAAGGCAAGATGGCGGGTTTGGACTTACAACTGATCGAGTAAATTTGTGTTTTAACTAAGCATAGCTTTGCGACATTCTTATAGGTATGACAGTAAATTTTACCACTTATTGTAGTTTTTAGTGGCGGGTTTTGTATATATTTATTTACTCGACTTTTAACTTTTTTAAATTTTTGTACTCGTCTTTGAACCAGAGTATTATTTTATTGCGTATTTCGTTTTGGGAGTCAAACATAGGGCCTTCATTTCCGTAATACTACGTTGCCACTAAAACAGAAGCAAGATGTGTATCGGTGAGTATGTACACCGTGCAATGTCACGTTCGTGCCATGTGTCTATTCTTTCTACGAGCTTGTCCTCTATGCTACTAATGTCTTCATTGTCTTTGGAATATCGCTTTTAAAACAAAAAATCATAAGTCGTATCTTCTAATTTTGCTGTGCTATCCATGTTTCAGAAATAAATGCGCCACTGTGTGTCTGATTAAAAATCGCTTAGGTAATCTACAATGTGCTCTGTGTGCAAAGTTTCCTTCAAATCCATTTAGCGGTTTCTTTATTACATTCTATCAAGCATACAAATTCCACAAACTTTCCTATTTATGTTACTATCTGGTAACTATCGACGGGCAAATTGCAAGCCAGCTCGTTTTCTGGTAATAAAACGTAAGACAGCGTTTACCTTTCAGTTAGTTACGATAGCAACCGATAACTACTAGACCGAAACTAGTTTACAAACAGACATTCCGGCTCGCAAATCTGTGTACAAAACATAGACATGTTCGTATGCGAAAGTATATCTTCGTAGATTCAATACGGTGGTCCGAACAAATTTGCACTACAATGAATGCCTTCCTGTGTTTTTAGACAATATACAAATTATACTTCAACTGTGAATTAAAAAAAACATTTCATTTCATACGTTAGTAATAAGTATATACTATTTAACTTATTTTTAAATAATAAATGCATTTTATTCGACTGTCATGGCGACAGCGGTCGATGTTCGGGCCGTATCTCAGAACAAGAACAAGCATAGAAGGAATCTAAATTACCCTCATATACTTATCCTATTTTTTCTAATAGGCCAAAACCGTTGAAAAGAACGAGACAAATATTATGTTGCTAAGGTCGGCTTGCGTACACTTTAAAATAATCAAATGGTTACCTTTGGTCCTCTTTATGATGCCGAATTAAAAAGCAAATAAAATGTCAAATGTTCCAACTTGCCAATCTCAAAACAATGTCACAAACGCGCTCACACAATTTAGTTACGTTATACTTCAGCGCGTACTTTTCTAAACTGGCTACATGTTATGTAAAATTATTGTTGTTAATTTTAATAAATACACATTGCTGTTTAAGTAAAATATAGCCCTAGGAACAAGCAATGGCCTGCGCTATTGTGGGGTATAAATCTCATTCTTCTCGTAAAGAAAATGAAACTGAAATCATCAGCTTCCATCGGTGAGTAAACAAAAAACCTAATATATTTGCTTAAACCCTGTACATAAGTGCAAAAAGTGTTATTAATTATACTTTATTATGCTGTAGTCATATTATATTCTGCTGTTGGCCATTCGATCCAGTCATTATTAAGTATTTTTCATTTTTACCAATTTACGTAGTCGTGTTCAATAGTGTTGTGCTGCATATTCTTTCGATAACATAGATGTTGGATATTGTAGTTTACTATTTTGCATAAATTGCCTTTTACTTTTAATATACGGTGGTGTAGTGGTAAAAGCCACTTGGAAACCGTGCGCGAAGGCTGGGGTCGAGGAAACTATCTGATTTTCATAGTGTGTTTCATACAATGTGTTTCATTGCAGATTCCCTACAGATGATGCTATGAGGCAAAAATGGATCTTTGCCATAGCTCGTCCCAATTGGCATTGGAAAAAACAGCACCGTGTTTGCTCTAAGCATTTCGACAAAGTTTTATTAACATTGAAATAAGTTATCAGACATATGTGACATGAATGATACCGCTGTGTTTTAATTTTACTGTCCCATTTTAGTAGCTTCTGTCAAATCCCACCTCTTGGGTATCTTTTAATGCCTAAGAAAGTCAGAAAAGAACAGAAGGCGTACTGGCTTTCTCCTAGACGAAATTCCGGCCGATTTCTTGTTTGTTACTTACAGCAGTTTCCATTCCTTCCGAAATTTCTAACAGTTTCTTAATTTAATAATATAAATGCAAAACCATTTTTGTGTTTAGTAAATGACGTTTCGGAAGGCATGGAAACTGCTGTAAATAGCAAACGAAATTGGACAAAATTTAGCTCGAAGAACGCCGGTAGTTCTATAGTTTATTGTAATTTAACAGCTTTTTACCGAGTGCTTTTATATACCCAGACTTTTTTTGGTACTTGAATACCAAATCAGGGTTTTGATAATTTTTTTTTAGCCTTTAACTAAAATAGCAATTTGCAACGGTTTGTAGTTGACTGACCGAAAAGTGTTTATTTTAGCAGGTCTGTGAATTTACCATAGCCGATAGACAAAGCATCTATCGATATCGATAAGATGTCAGAAGGGATCGCAACACAATTAAATTTCTTGCTGTCTAAGACACAGTACACTCAAATGTCATAGTGTTACTTCTATGCTTGTCATTGTTCTGAGGGCCGTATAATCAACATCGTTGATTTACCTTAATTAAAAACTTCAAGTCAGATTATATGACCAGAAATGTCCTGGGAATTACTGAACGAAAAGGGTACGGGAAGCTCTCAAACGACCTGCGTGGGGCAAATCAAGAATGGTATGAGTATTGGGGAACTTTAACCATGTGACCAGAGTAAGAAGGTTCTAGAGTGTTTAAACAAAGTTCTAGAGTGTGTTGCTGCTGTGAAGTAGTTGCTGGTCGTAGAATATATTTTGTATCCGCCTGGATAGCGATCACCGTACACAAAGTGTTAAAACTCGTCATAGTGGCCCCCTTAGTGTCGCATTCCGGGATCAGCCTTTGTATATCTGGTTGCAACAGGCCGGCATAATTGTGTCAACTGCCGAGGGGTAATCATCTCTCGTCAGTCGACATTTTATTGGGCCCCAGTCCACTTACCATCAGATGCAGTGGAGCCACTTTGCCGTGATGATCAGGGCAATGATTTGCTTACGTGTGATCATTCAATACAATACATAAAGTATTGTACTGTAACTTGTAATTCAATTAGTGTTTCTACTGTTTATAAATATTTTGCAGGATTATAGACTTAGGATTCCTCAGTAAGCCAACGATATATCTCATCAACAGTAAAGAAATACCTAAATTCTTTCATACTAAACTATTCCTCAGTAAATGACGTCGTAAAGATGTTCTTTAGTTACTTTCACTTCGTTTCAAGGCCTTAGTGCACTCGCCTGGCTTGACTATTCTAGAGCACATATTTTATTTAAATTCTGTGGTAGAGACACGCTGCAGGAAGACTGTGGTGGAATCACAGCCACGTAGAATTCGTGTGAAAAACAGCTTAGCACGTTTGGTATAAGATTTAATACCTACTTGCTAATTGTACATAATTAGTTATAGAACGAAAATGATACTCCGCTAAGGCCTTAATTTTTTTTGTAATACGTAGTTCTGAACGACACAATTTCTATTTGAATTGTAAAAAGGTAATCTGTCTAGAAAGATTCAGTATTCCATATTCAAATACCAATTCGGCAGAATTGTCGATATCAACACTAATTGCCAAAATAAAAAAAATCTACGTTCGATATATGAAATTCGAAAATCGCCATAAACAATATTATGTTCATTTTATACTGAACTCTATAAAAATGCTACCTATATCTGTGTATATTACGAATTACGATATAATTATAATTACCAAGCCAGCTAATTGGAAAAAAAAACGCAAGGGCCGATTATATAATTAGAACAGCGTCGGAATTGTTCGAGTAAAAGTGGTCGTCACTGTGATGTAACCCGGGGCTCATTAGAGGTACTTTACACTCGTTAGCGCCATGATAATAAGAGAAAGGTATGGGATTTCATTAGTTCACTGTATACGATAATAGATGGCGTTAAGACGAAAAATAATGTCGGCTTTGCCAATCTGAGAATTTATTATTTAAACTATGCGACCGAAAAATGTCAAATTTTTTAATACTGGGCAAATGCAAAACCAAAAAGATATTCCGATACCGGGAATCGAACCCGAGCCTCCTGGGTGAGAGCCAGGTATCCTAGCCACTAGACCATATCGGATTGTGGTAGTCTTGACAAAAATATAATTTTATCTTTGTATTATTGTTCTCAATCATGTTTGATATAGAGAAGATAAGAGTTTCATACTTTCATCTTATAACATCAGTGACTACATTGACTTCGTATTTCTCCGTTTGTGGTACACATGTAAAGTACTGCACAAAATTCTGACCAAATTAACCGCGCTGTAGAAAGAAACAAAGCAACTGCGCCAATATATTTCTCTTTTTGTACCGTGACTTGGAGATAGTAAAGAAGTACTTACCTATTAATTTATACATTTGAAATATTAAGTGCTCTGATTTTTTATTCGGGCTTGGTCGTATGCTAATGTCCAATGTATTGCATAAGTAGAAATAATAATATATTTTGTAACACCGTCATAAAACTCATACACTCAAACCGCAATTGCATAGTATTGTGGTATCAACCACTTTCAATCTAACTATATGCAACATGTTTACCAGAACACTTTTTTATTTAGGCTGGCAAAGAAGCAAATCAGCTGAAGTTAAATGATTTCCATCGAACAAAAATCCATTTTTTATACTGTAAGTGACCCCTCTGTACCTGATGGTAAGTGGAGTGGCATCCAGTTAGAATGTCGACTGACGAGAGATGATTATCCTTCGCAAGTCGACAAAATTATACCGGGCTGTTTGAACCCGACATAAACGGGCTGATTCCAGAACGTGGCACACTTACGAGCGCCATTATGGCTGGTTTTAATACCATGTGTATGGTGGTTGATATCCGAGCGGATGCAAATATCCTACCACCAGTAGAAATATAATGCCACAAGAAACGAGTATGGTTGCCTTAAAGAAAAGGTATTAGGGCAAGGAGTAGTGTTTTAATTTGTTTAGGCCACTGGAAATATCCTTCCTCAAATGCATCAGCAACCTGTAACTCTCATCGGGTATTTGTAATAGCTGATTACTTAATGACCTAAATCGAATCCAGCGCGAAAATTGACTAATCATGAGTTTTTATTAGCTTATTCGTAATAATTTTTTTTACCCATATGATGGTACAAAGGTACATTATAATATTGAATGGTTTGGACTATGTAGGTTGACAATATCACATTTGTGTGGGTCTGATATAATAATCAGAGGTGGGAGAGGGAGGTACACTATTTGATACGTCTGTATTCTTACTATTTATTAGCGGTTTGTATAGTATATTGGTATCGGCTGTTGTAACTCGTAACTCGATCGAGCCGGCCTCTTCATTCGGGGAACTTTACAACTTTATGCAAATTTGAAGCTTATATTATGATATTATTAGTTAAAACCGTAACGTGGGAAACATTCATATTGCCTATTTGATTTTATTACAAACATTCTAACAGCAGTTGTTAAATATTATAATTAGGTGATATTGCAACTTTCACTCGCTCTTAATGTTTAGTGTTTAGAACATGCATAATCTATGCATATTATAAAACAAATTCGAAACATGATCGATTTTCTCAAAATCCACTGAACGGATTTTTGTATGGTTTTTACTAAAATATAGTGCAATCCTTGAAGAAGGTCTAGGTTAATAGTATCTTACGCTTTTATGTAAATTGACTGAAATATAACGATTACTGTTGAAGAGGTCGCGTGGCTGTAAAAAATCTCGTGGGTTATGATTTACGCGGGAAAAACTTTGTTCACAACTAGTAAGGAATATTATTGTTAATATTTCCCACAAAGCATGTTTTCTTCCACCTGCCCTTTCTAACTGTAATGGGGGTCGTAGCATACTTTAACACGTTGCAGCTTTGGCATATATTTACAATAAACCGTGTATCTATCATTAAACCTTTGTGAGATTCAGTCTGGCGCAAATTGCGTTACAAAAATTCACATAGGCTTGACCTCAAGACTTGGTCTATTCTATGTGTGAAATGTCATTTAAAACCATTCAAAGATTTTCGTGTTTCCTTCAAGTTCTAGTATTTTGTATTTTAGTCCTTATTAACAACACTGAGTATTCACAGTCGTTTGTTGTACAGACCCGATTCCGTGTTGGTGAACTGCTTGCATACCATAACATACCGTTGCAAGATAACATCAGGGCTTATCGTTTGGTGACATCTGCGTAATTCTTTTGTTGTTCATGTGAGCATTAGCACACATTACTGCGACAGTTGGTTAAGAAACGGTGCTTATATAATTATAGTTTCGACTCAAAAGCTGAACTGATGGAACGAAGGAAAAGAAGTTAAGAACAAACTGCAACTTAGATGGTAACAGAACGGACTGCCAAAACGAAGTTGTTGATAACACCTTCAAAGCCAAATCACCTCTGAATTTCCAAATTACTTGTCAATTATCGCTAGCTTTAACTGTGAAGATAACCATCGTGAGGAAGCCTACATAACTGAAAATTCTACATAAGAATTAGGAAGGTATATGAAGGCTGCCGACCCGCACTATGCTAGAGTATTGGACTAAGCACTAAACTCCTTCAGTACGTAGCAGCATCATCAGTTCACATCATAAGCCGGATATACAATAAAGTATTATATAGAGCGCATGAGCGAAATGTGACTGCATTATGAGTTACCCCCTTGGGATTGAAGGAATGCCTGCCCATCCAACAAGTCAAATCAATATTCCAGTGCGTTTGGAAAGCGCTTCTATCGAGGACGTACGTGCGCGTCTCATGGAAAACGAAAGTGTTTGTAGAAATCGCGAGAGAGCATTGCGTTATGTTTTAGCGTTATTTTGACCGTTTAGTTCGAGTTCGCATGGTTCACACGAACGTGATCGATTTATGAGTATCGTTTCGATTCACTCATTTCAACTTAACGTTTTGTTGAATCAATTAAAATATTCGTTTATTAATATGACCCTACGTTTGTTAGCGTTGCAAGGTAGCCGGTCTTTGCAAACACATTAGCTAACAACAACAACACACTAAAGCGCAAATATATATTTTGGTTGAGCGCTTTAGGCGCTCGCAACCCTTAAAAACCTTCTTTAATTTTTTAAAGTACAGCTATATGATTTGTCGAATAGTTAGTAAGTCAATTTTGATTGTCTAAAACCCCACAGTACTATGAACAGTGGCAAAATCATTTGGAATTTAATGACAAAGTCTAACATGAGACCCTTTTTAAATTTCCGCCTTATAACAAATATCATTCCAAACTTTGACCCAAAGTATAGCAAAAATTAGTAAAACCGTGCTACTTTTCATAACCAGTTTCTCCATCCTTTAATCTTAATTACCGTGACTGAATTTCACTCAATCTAACATCCATGACATGTAGCGTGACTGTTGCGCAAACAGGAATGCCTGACCGTAGCTCATCGATCGGAGACGGAGGCATCCGCTGCGCTTGCGACGTTCTGCCAAAATACTAACAGCTGATTTGAATGGTGGTATTATATCGAATTTGCTAGTGGTAAGATAGTCATAAGGTGTCAAACCAGCAATAATGATCCGCAGACATTGCACGTTCCGAGATGAGCCTGTGTCTGTAGCTTCAAACAGCACGGCATATTTATGTCCTGTGCCGAGGAATAACCATCTCTCGTAACTAACTCTATTTGGATCCCACTCCGCTTACAATAAGGTGCAGTTGCGATCAGTTTGCCGTGTCCATATGAAAAGCAACTGTGTCACTTTCAGTTAACCTGCTCCCACCAGCATTTAATGAGACTGGGAAATTGATGTAATGCTACTATTATTGGATGTTTATCGTTTAGCACTCTCACATATTTTTGGTGTATACGCATCCTCAATTGCGGTTTAAAAAATCGCGTCAGAACAGCAGAACCTTCTGTTTCAAGTCGGTTAAAAACAATACATTTTACCATATTATTTTTCTAATATAAATTTTTCATCCTATATGCTCCGATAGGAAATAATTACATTTATTAATCAGCTTTGTTAAATAGATAGCGCTGGCGACGTACAGATGGCGCTATAAAGAGTTAACTATAGCTAAAATGTTTTAGGGATGTGTGGCGGGATAGGCTTTCCACGCGATCGAAGCCGCGAGTATCACCTAGTTTGTAATATTACAAACTATCTCATTAATTAGTAACGTACTTTTCAGAACACTGAAAACTGAAGGTTTTAAAAATGTCTGATTGTTTCTTCGTTTGTTTCAAATTAGCATACAAATTGGCATGACTTCTGTGAGGAAGTAAAATCGTAGGAATTAATTGATTAACGAAATTATTCGCCATTGTGACAAAAGTGTTGGGTTGTTTTGAGATAAAATTCGGCTTCCACAACCAGATATAAATATGTATGTATTTATAGTTTTGAATACGTATTTTTATAAAATATTTATTGGCAGGTTTTTGAAATATATATGCAATATGATTTAATGAAAGATTTCTCCAAAATGAAAGGAATTATTTACAATCAGAATATTCTTGATTGTATTAATTTTTAAAACTTGTAACAAATATTTAGCATCCGTCATTCTTATGAACGAAAGTTCTATAAAATAGATGTAGATATCAACAACCACTAATCAAGAACATTACTAACAATCAACTATTTCATATAATCGATTGTTTTACGACACTAGATCCGATCGAGATGTCTGCCCGGTGTTTTTGCCGCCGTTTTCACTAGATTTCACATTGTTGAGTAAACAATACTATTACTTCAAAAGCAATTTAGTTATTTCGTCGTGCAGTCATTACTAATATGTTTGAGCCAAATCATTTCTTCAAAATTGGGGCCAACCCCACATTGCACACGTAAAAAAGAAGAAATTACACGTGCAATCACTTGTAATCAATCCAATGAATAGTAATTTCTTTATTTTTTTATCCGCTTCCGTTTATTTGCCAAATCTTACGTTGGTGTAATGCATAACGATTTTTCTTTAAGTCGGCTAATTTCATGCATATTTGCGAGTCATGGTTATTTGCATTTACTCCGAACTGTTGTGTAATGTTAGATAACATTTTCTAAAGTTAATGGCATATGCGTACGCGCAGGAATGTGAAACTGCTTGTTTCAGCAACTTTTATTCTATCCTGGCAAAGCATGCAATGACAAGTTTAATTAATAGGTTATACCAGCGGCTTCGGCAGCTTGGAAGCCATATTTCAGAGCAGAAAACCACCTACTTATGAGATATGTCTCAGGTCGACAAGCGCAGTACTCAGCTAACTCTAAATTCTTTACATGTTCCTGTTTTTATGGCTGTATGGGCGCTAACCATCGCATAATTAAAAAAAAAAAACAAATAATCAAGCACAATAAGGCCAGACCTTCGGATTGTAACTCCTGCCTTGATGACTATTTAGTTCCGTTTACGCACTTCCTTAGTTTTATTGCCATTGCATAACGATTCTTATAATAATAAGTATAAGTTATAAACCGTTAAATTTATGGAATTGTCACATCTTTTGTTGTGCAATGAATATTAAACGTTAATGTCACAGTGCTAGGGTGAATAATTGTTAAACACCGCAACAGCGAAGCAATGAAGTCGGTTTCCTTGGTCAATTAATATAAGTTGATTTAATATTAAACTATGGACAGTTTATTTGATTTAGATGTTTATGAAATTATGAATACTTCGGGAACGAAAATCTTGTTTTATCTTCGACTGAGTCTAAAAAAAATGTAGCCAGTTTTATGAATGAAATTTTGAGACTAAACTTTGATTAAATTTTAGTGGAGTATTAATTAAGCTAGTACTTGCCTATTTAATTTATTAAATTGCAATTAGCTCAAAAACGTAAATACAAGATAGTTAAAAGTTTAAAAAAAAGATTGGGAATAATATTATCTATGGTAATAAATATAATAGTTACGACCTTTTTCAAACACCGAGTTCGAACGACAGTACGGTCAGTCTTAAAATACAATTCTTTAACTTAGAATACATTATTAAATCATCAACTTCAAAATAATATTTTGGAGTCCCCACGATACGAAATGTACTTTTAATGCTTTAATTTTCTTTTATTAATAAAAAGACTTGTAGACATTATGTAATGATGGTGCTGTAATAATTTGCTTGAATATTAACTTAATAAATATAAAATATGTTTCAAGTGAATTTATTACCGCAATAAGATAGCCACGAACATTGATATTATCCGTGCATCGTTCCGTGCCTGGCGTTGTGACCCATCACGAAGACGCTCACCCGTGAAGAAACGACGGCTCACGTAAATCAATATCACTTTCAGCTTCCTAACACCCGCCACCACGATCAGAGATTATATTAAGTAACTATCTGACCCGACAGACGTCGTCCCGTCTTAACTATGAATTTGCAGCGCGCTGTCAATCGCTGACAGTTATTTCGAACAATTGACAGTTATATTAAAAAATATTTTCGAATCTTCTTAAATTTCCTAATTTTTCGCGCAATTTTTTCTTTCATAAGAACCTTCTCCTGACAATAACAAACACAACAAAAAAAAATAATGATATCGGTCCAGCCGTTCACGCGTAATGGCGTGACCAAGGGACATAGGGATTCATTTTTATTTATATAGATGATGCTGTCAATCTGACAGTATATTGGTTGTGGAAAAAGTTGACTTTAACTGAATTTCTTATTATAATATGTATTATCTAATAGCATTGACGTATATTCTATAGACACGAACGTCCATATAAACTATTTGTTCAAAATCTGAACTAAAATGGCAACAACGTCACTGTTATAACTTATTTATTCATTTGAACAACAAATAAGTTTACTTATTTGACTAATATTTCTTATTAAAATCCAGGTTTACATTTAGACTCGAGTTCTTATATCATGAGCTCCACTCCGTACACAACCACAAGCTGTCAATATTGACTATACTGATTTCAGTTTGAATGGATTGCAGTTCAATTCAGTTGAACACAGTGAATGTACGGAACGCGAAATCTAGTACGTAGTACATACAAGGTGTCCCAGAAAGTAGTGTCAAGCGGAGGTCCAGAGATAGAGCACCCCTTGGGGTATCCGAATCACCCCCATGTATGTTCCGCGATTTTTCATAGTTCTCGAGTTATGAATTTTTGAGAATTTACGATTTCAACAATTAAATGTTGTTTTTTTTAAAAGTACAAGACTTATTTGAGATTTTTTTATTGCAACTAAATTTTAATTAGTTGTACTTTTAGTTTTGTTACTAAAAACAGTCAGCTTCGTAACTTTAATGAAAATTATGAAAATATTGGTATAAAGTGAAAAACTTACGGTTTATGAATTACGACTTAAATTTTCTAATTAAATTAATAATCTAAACAGGTGACTACGTGGTTCTAAGGTAAGTCAAAAACTTCTCCAGACTCTCAACTTACATATTCATTAAAAAAAAATAGGCCTTCATGGGGGCTATTTTTGCTAAAATCAGCCTTAATTTCAAGAAGAAATTTTAAGTCATAATTCATAGAACGTAAATTTTTCACTTTACACTAAAATTTTCATAACTTTCATTAGAGTCACGAAGCTGATTATATTTAGCAAAAAAGTACAACTAATGAATACTTAGTTGCAACAAAAAAATCTTGAATAAGTCTTCTACTTTTTAAAAAAATAAACATTTAATCGTTCAAATCGTAAATTCTCAAAAATTCAGAAAAATATTCATAACTCGAGAACTATGAAAAATCGCGGAACATACATGGGGGTGATTCGGATACCCCAAGAGGTGCTCTATCTCTGGACCTCCGCTTGACACTACTTTCTGGGACACCCTGTATATATCGATGCCTGTAAGCAAATGCCACGGTAACTGGAGCTTAGCTGCAGAAAAACAAATGAAATCTGCTAATTATTACGGAAGACTTAGATGTGTTTTTGGAATCGAAAAATTTCCACAGATTTCTATAGTCAAGTTTGAGTACCGAATTCAAAAAGCACAGGTGTCACTGACGTTATATTATTATTATCTGTTCCATGTAATAACACAGTATTTTAGACTTAAATCCACGTGACCGCATGTGTAGTAACGTACACCGTTAACAGATGGCGTTGTTCAACAGTTGACGATTTCACAACTTACTCGAACAGTGGCTTTGCTAATTACATTGTATGATTTGCTGAGAATTAAAAAAAAAATTTTAGCGAAATCTATTAGAAATAGTAAAATCTTAATATTAAATTTAACAAATAATTCCGATACCGGGAATCGAACCCGAGCCTCCTGGGTGAGAGCCAGGTATCCTAGCCACTAGACCATATCGGATGTTACATGTGTTATCGAAATTTGTGGAGTAACTTTAGTCCATTGAAAAGTTACATTTGGGGTTGCGTTTTTTAGAGGACGCAATTTTATTTTTTTGAAGTGTAGGGGGGGTCAGTCTAAAGCTAAAACCAAGTTTGTGGGGTCGCCACCCTTGTCCCACGGCCGCCTTCTTGAAAATAGGGGTTGAAATGGTTTTACGATGTATCTCTTAAACTATTTATCTGACAAAAAAACATTATAAACATTTAAATAAAAAATATTAGAATATTTTTTTATTTTTCATCAAAATGTTAGAAATCTTTTTTTTTCAATAACTCAAGTTGCCCTATAAGCTATGATCTTGCTAGAGTTAAACTATTTGTTAAATCTACTGATAGTTAAAAGTGAAATGTAATACAAATTCATGCCGTGGCATTGCTTTCACCCGCGTGTGTACTGATAAGGGGTTGACTCATCAAATAGGCATTTCTTGAGGATTTGGTAGATTGCTGTAGTAGTGTTTAACAGGGGCGCTTCCTACTCTATCAAAATATGCTGATGAATTGATAGGACCCTCCTTTTAAGAGTTTGGTTATACACCGTGATTTTATTGTCGTTTTGGAACCAAAATGTGATTATTAAGAACAATTTTTTGGGCCAAAAGTATAGTAAATTGATGGTTCTGATCATAATTAAAAATACTTATATGTTTTTGATAATATTTTTAGCTCTTTTGAATTTGATAATGATAGTAACGTCGCGGCAATTATTCATAGTTATGAACGGCACCGATCGCAGTGGTCATAGTAGTACGTGAGATTTAGTTGCATTACCACGAGTTCTCATTTATTATTCGTAAACCTCAATTTTAATGTTTATAAAAATATTTTTATTTTAATTTAAATGTAATTTATTGGAATTTTTTTGAACTCTATTATTTATGCAAAATTTAAAATTTCCGATTATAAAAGAACTTTAAAATCACGGTGTATATTTCTGTATAAGGAAATCATTGATGGCCAAATTAATATTAAAATATTCATAAGGAAATCTAAAGAAAAACATTAGATTAAATTGCAACATATTACAAAAAATCGTAGTCCGTTTTTACACGATAACACAAAAAAAAGAATCCATGTATAGTGGGCCATATTAGGAACCAGTTTATCTTCGATCACACTACCTTATTAAACTTTGTTATTTAAAGTTTGGCTGGAATCACTTCTTTATGGACGTCATGATGTTTACCATCAGGAGAGCTAATTACTCGTCTTTACTAAAAATGCTAAACTCGGTCATGAAATTAAACACGGATATATTTAACGAACGAACTGTTTTATTAAACGTACAATTACAACAAACCTTTTTGAATTTAAACAGACATTACCAAAAAGTGAAAATTATATTGGCATGACGAAGGCAATAAAAACATTATGGCACAAACATTCCCTCTTATTTATAGACGTTATTTATCTATTTGGGTTTTTCTGCTCAGTATCAGCCCGGAGTCTGGAATTTGTGCCCGATATGGCGATAGGCTCGCCCCTATCACATCATGGGACGGAACATACTTGGCGAAAAGTGGGTGCCCTAGTTGCGCCTCTGCATACCCCTTCGGCGATAAATGCGTTATGTTATGTATGTTTATGTATGTTATTTATCTAAGGACGGATCATTGCTGTGATAACAAGTCTGTTTCTCCGCTTCGTTTATCTGACAGCCAACTAGATTTAAGTTGTATCCTAATATTAGCCAATCATAACAGTCCTATGTCTACGCACTGCGAAGGCTGCCATGCCGTCAGCACTGAGAAACAGACTTGTGATCACAGCAATGCTCCGTCCTTAGATAAATAATGTCTATGAATAAGGGGGATTATGTTGAACATTAATTCTTTAATTCACCCGATTCGCAAGTACGTTACCACTACACCAATGACGATTACAATCTATTTAAGATTAAGAATGAAAACAAAAGTGAAGATAATGTTTTAAAGCGAAAGCGCCGCCTAGCGGACCGTGACGGAGATAACATCTACTATACAGCTATCAACTCTATGTCACTGTAACAAAATGCATTTTGCAATGACTGTATTTACCTGTAATTGATTTGAGTGATAAATCTGGTTTATTCATTCATGGATTTATGTAAAAGTGAATAAGACGTCACAAATCAATAATAAGTATTAACTGTAATTTGATTTTTATTGCAGCTCAATTGAACCTGTTATTCTGTTCTCAGGTTGAAATAATTAAATTTATGAATACCTGAATGACTGTAGTTTGTACTCGATATTCCTAATATTCCGCTGCTTATCGTATTAACTCAACTACTGTTAAAAGGAACGGTGCGTCAAACGCGGAGTGAATGAATCAATGGATTACGGTAATTTTTTGCTTATACTCTGTGGATCCTAATTAAACCAGGGACTATCTTTGGTACTAGATAATCCTCGGTTGGTCTTGGATTTGTAATAAGAATGAATTTTAGTCCGAGTATTAACTTTAATACCGTACCAAACCTAGACTTCTTAGTCTTGGTTTAAACCCAGTACTAACCTATCTTTTTGTAATAAGGCGGAATAAGACTTAACATCTCATGTCTCAGGATGGCAAGCGCAGTGAAATACCAAACAATACTTTGTAATTCAAGGGGTTGGATGGTGTTTCTACTGTTTATAGTCGGTCGAATCGCTTATTATCAGGCGAATGGCAAGCTCGTCTCGTCATCCAAAGTAATAAAAAAAAAGTAAACGCAGCTAATGAAGTTATCAAATGAATAAAGAAGTCAGCAATCCTCTTGCATGAGAGTAAGTGTTGCTCAGCTAAGCATCTGCCTAGGTATCAATATACTTAACCGGCCTCTCCTATACACAAATTACATACATACATAACATCACGCATTTTATCCCCGAAGGGGTATGCAGAGGCGCAACTAGGGCACCCACTTTTCGCCAAGTATATTCCGTCCCATGATGTGATAGGGGGCGAGCCTATCGCCATATCAGGCACAAATTCCAGACTCCGGGCTGATACTGAGCAGAAAACCCAAATATCACTTATACACAAATTGCGGACGCTATTACGTATTTACGCTTCTGCCCACCGCTTTATGAATAAAAGGCGTAAACTATTGACCGGAGATTCATTTCATAATAACGGGACTCTTAAAGGCCCATCTAATTTAAAAATCATAAATTAGTTTCATCATTAAAAGAGCCAAAACATTCTAATGTTTTACATTACATAATATACGAAAACCATGGTTGGTGGGCCTTGTTAGGAGCCGGGCTGTCTTTGGTCACACTATCTTATAATATGCATGTCTCTGTGGGATTATTCTGTAGGTTGGTGGGCCTTGTTAGGAGCCGGGCTGTCTTTGGTCACACTATCTTATAATATGCATGTCTCTGTGGGATTATTCTGTAGGTTGGTGGGCCTTGTTAGGAGCCGGGCTGTCTTTGGTCACACTATCTTATAATATGCATGTCTCTGTGGGATTATTCTGTAGGTTGGTGGGCCTTGTTAGGAGCCGGGCTGTCTTTGGTCACACTATCTTATAATATACATGTCTCTGTGGGATTATTCTGTAGGTTGGTGGGCCTTGTTAGGAGCCGGGCTTTCTTTAGACACCATTTTATAATATGTATGTGACTGTGGGTGTATTCTGTAAATACAGACGGATCCAGGAGCAAATTAAAGCAAGTTATAATATTCCCATTGGTCTACATACATGCGAAATGCCTATTTAAAGCGCATTAAAGCGAGGCAGTATATAAACTGTAATCAACATGTTAATATCCTGCAATAATGTTTTTGCTATACATTACATTTTTAATGTTTCCTACATCGGTTGGCCTGTTTTATTTATTGCTTGGTTAATATTTAATAGTGCAAGTTGATATTACGTTTGAGTTTGGATACATTCAAATTGTGCGCCAATGTATGTATATAAATCCTACTAATATTATAAATGCGAAAGTTCGTGAGGATGTATGTATGTTTGTTCCTTTTTCACGAAAAAACTACTGAACGGATTTGGATGAAACTTTACAGTAATATTGGTTATGCATTAGAATAACATATAGGCTACAATTTATAATGATTTTGTGTAATTTGATCATAATATAACGATACATATCATGTAGGTCGGAAAAGAAATATCCCCGAAAACCCCGAAAGCTTAATTTTATAGCAACTTCAAAAAAAGGGTACCAAACAAAAATTAGTTTTCCGACGACTGCCACAAATTAACAATTTTAAATAGGTCATTATATTATAAAGAGTGCGACTTATGCTGGTGGTAGGATATATTTTATATCCGCCCGGATAGCGACCGCACACAAGGTTAAAACTCGCCATAGTGGCTCACGTAAATGTCGCGTTCCGAGATTAGCCTATGTATATTCGATTCCAACTGGCCGGTATAATTGTGTCGACTGCTGAAGAGTAATCATCTCTCGTCAGTCGACATTCTATTAGACGCCACTCCACTTACCATCAGGTGCAGTGGGGTCACTTAGAATGCAGAAATGGAATGAAGAAAATTGAATCCAGGAGCTCACAATACTATCCTTACACACCTCACTATACGAAGATCGCGTTTTTTTTATTGCTTTTTATGACGAGACGAGCTTGCCGTTCGCCGGATGGTAAGCGATAGGACCGCTCATAAACAGTAGAAATACCATCCAACACCTTGAATTACAAAGTATTGTTTGGTATTCACTGCGCCCGCCATCCTGAGACATGAGATGATGTCTTATTATATCCTGTAGTTCCACTGGCTACAATGTCCTTCAAACCGGAACACAACAGTGACTACACACTGCTGCTTAGAAATAGACATTGCAGTGGTACCTACCCAGGCGGACTCACATATGGGAGATCTACCACCAGTAAACATAACATTATGCGTAAATGATTTATCCTTGTATTTTTCCTCTCATCGGTGCCGTCACGGTTGGTTCGGTTAGATTGCGCGTCCGTCTGTACAATGGATGTTAAATATCGCGCCCTTCTCCAAACAAACAATCGGCCATAGGTTAATGATACCTAAATTATATTTTCCTGTTTGATTCATCTTAATGGTATTCAATTTACTACGAGTTGTCCTTGTAAAAATAACACAAGGTCCAAACCCATAGCAACGCACGTGAATTCCCGGATCATGCTAGTTTTGAATAGTCCGACACTGTCGACTAGTAAAGGATAACTTGTATCAATAGATGCTCTATCTGGATGCCTATCCACAGAGGCGACCTTTGAAGGAAAGCAAACCGGGCAACCGACTGGGGCCTCGCGCGGTGCCTCGCAGGACCTTTTTTTACGTTCTTACCGGCGAAACTGCTAAAGCAGGGGAACGTTTTTTTACTCTGCCCGGGGCCTCGCGTCTGTTTCTTTTTGCTTTCGCCTGGGGCCTCTTCGTTTAGGGCCGCCACTGTCTATCCACCTACCATCACAAGTGTAATGGCCACTGCCGTACCTGCGCTAATACTTCTCAATAGTAGTTATAGTCTAATATCAAGTTCATTTATTGCTATTGGTGGATCTCTTTGGAAACGATAACGACTTGTTCCCAATTGGTTATATGTTTTGTAAGACGAATTTAAGCGTGTTGTTCCATCTATAAATAACTTGTATTATTTATAATTTAACCTCTAATTTACCTCTTTCTTTTGTTACAGGTTGCGAGTGTAGTGATGTGAAATGTGATAGTATGTGCGGATGATTCAGTGATCGCGCTCGAAGGACCAATATGGCGCGCGTGGCGTTAGCGTGCGTGCTTTGTGTGTGCGTGGGCGCAGCGGTGGGCCATGTGGCGCTCACCTACCCGCCGGCCAGGCGGTACGACCTGGACTTCCTCGATAACTCCAGGACCAAGCCGCCGTGTGGAATGCCTAAAGGTGAGAGAAGAGATAGCCCAACGTTATAGTATATTTATGAAAGATTTTATTGAAAAGGAATTCTGAGAGGATCTTCTATGCTATAGAGTTCTTAGAAATAAAAAACTCTGGCACTAAACTAATATAATGCCGGTTTACAACTTTGGAAGAAAGACTGGCAAATGAGTAGCGGCCTTCTTTGTTTGATCACAATAAATACCTACAATGGAAGGCTCGTAGATATAAGCTGTGTTTGCTGTCAATACCTCATTTCCTCGCTTTAAGATTCAAATCGAGACGTCAATTTATAATGCAATTGCTGGTGGTAGATTTTATATCCGCCGGTACAGCGACTACCGACAAGATGTTAGAATTCGCCATAGTGGCCCACGTAAGTGTGTCGCGTTCCGGGATCAGCCTGTGTATATCCCGTTTTAACAGGCCGGCATCATTTTGTCGACTGTCGAGCGGTAATCATCTCTCGTCAGTCGACATTCTATTGGACCGCACTCCATTTACTATCAAGTACAGTGGGGTCATATTGCTGCTCGAATAAAAAAATGCATATATTTATCCACTCGTGCGCTTCTGTAAAGCAATCGTGTTTCATCATAAAAATACTATAATACTAGGTTTTGCTCGCGGCTTCGCCCGAGTGAACGAGTTTTCCTGGATAAAGGTCCCGCTATATATTTTCCCGGGATAGAAAGTAGCCTATAACCTTTCTAGGGTCTTAATCTATATACATACCAAATTTCATAAAAATCCCTTGAGTAGATTTTGAGAAAATCGATCACATACAGACAGGCAGCTTTTGGGAACTTTGTTTTATAATATGTATAAATATACATAGATTAAAGTGATTCTTTAAGTACTGAGTATAAACGCTTATAATAGAGTATCAATACAAGATGGTTAGTATTGCGATGAGTCAATGAAAGGGCGTTGCCCCTGAGCGTTGAGGTTACAATACTAGTTTGGAATCTTGAATGGAGGTTTAGGCGTCGCGCACTCGATTACAATTAACTTTTACGAAAGTTTTAGAAATGTAGTATGAGTTAATATAATATGGAATACCAAATGTAGTTTTTCGGGGTAAAAGAAGCTTATTATGTTGATCAAGACTGTTTATCTGTATGTCAAATATTATTTCCATTCACTAGTTTATGCTTTCAGGTATAATAATAATACCAGCCCTGTATTATATACTGTTCCACTGCTGCACGGGCCTCCTCTACTACTGAGAGTTAGTCCACCACGCTGGTCTAGTGCGGATTGGGAGACTTCACACATCCTCGAAATTTCTATAGAGAATTTCTCAGATGTGCAGGTTTCCTCACGATGTTTTCCTTCACCGTTAAAACGAACGATAATTCACAAAGAATATACACATGTTTTTTAGAAAGGTCAGAGGTGTGTGCCCTTGTTATTTGAACCTGTGGACAGTCGTCTCGGCAGTCCGTTCCACTTCCTACTAGGCTATCAGCACTATGCATTCGTTTATTACATTTGTATTTAATGTTATTTAGGCGAAGAAAATCCTTTGTACCCATTTTTAAGTACATTGCGCGCACAGAGTGTGAGATTTGGCATGAGTCATGTTGAAATAGAGGTGTGTACAAAAATAAGATTTATGTATAGTAATATGTGTTACAAAAATATATTAAATTCGACGGTCGACCACCAGCCGACCACGCCCGGTAATAATTAAGAAGTTAGAGGTTTGGTATTCATTGATTAGTTTATTCAGTTTAGCGTTGAAGGCGTTTAGATTGGAAATTGTGGGGTTGGAGTGATATATATGTGGTGTCTATCAAAGTAGTTTTATTTTTTTTAAATATTTTGTGGTTTTAATATTTTGTATACCATTATAAATTTTGAATGTAATTCATAATTTCGTCCTGGCGTTCAAAGCAGTCGTGGCCGAGTGGTTAAGGCGTCTGACTCGAAATCAGATTCCCTCTGGGAGCGTAGGTTCGAATCCTACCGGCTGCGGGATTACTTTTTATTTTTTTACACTCATCTTTTTTTTTTAATTGTTATTTACAGTGACAGTAATTTTCATTATAATGTACATATTGATATTTCGGTGTAAAATTCCTTTTGACTTCTAAGCAGACGACCCCATTTCTAGTATGTAACAATTTATTCTCAACTAACTCGTTCGTAGGGCGCAACCCTAATCCCTGTATGTATCTACTATCTACTAATATCGGGTTGCCATATGTCTCGGAGCACTGGAACATATCACAATTTTATATCCCGCAACAGGATTCGAAAATGCCGTTTGAGAACTTCAATGTACGACTTTCAATGTTCTGTCCTACTTGTTATTCTTTTTATCAAAAATATCTAATATGTTATTTACCTTTACTCATTAAAAAGTATAAATATGTGCCTGTGTCAATGAAGAAGGGTGGCATTTTCCGAAAGAGAACTGATACAACACATTATTATTACTAATATGCATAAATGTGGTTTGCAAATCGTTCTAATGATAACTTTACATAATTACGAAAGGGAATGGTAATGGTGGCGTAGTTGTACTGCATGCGCGGTACGATAGCGCTCTGAGGTCCTGGGTTTGAATCCCGGGTCGAGCAAAGTGATATTTGGGTTTTTCTGCCCAGTATCAGCCCGGAGTCTGGAATTGTGCCCGATATGGCGATAGGCTCGCCCCCTATCACATCATGGGACGGAACACACTTGGCGAAAAGTGGGTGCCCTAGTTGCGCCTCTGCATACCCCTTCGGGGATAAATGCGTGATGTTGTGTGTGTGTGTGTACGAAAGGGAAGCCGGTAGGAATCGGGTTACATAGACCTTTCGCCACTGGCCTGTATTAGGCTGAACAATTACGCTATACGTGTTATAAGGATCAAGAGATTGGTCAGCTTTGACTACACAGTAGTGGAGAAGGGTCTAAACAACCAGATTCCTGTCGGCTTCCTTTTTGTAATTATATAAAATTATCATTAGAACGATTTGCAAACCGCATTCATGCATATTATCAAATTAAATTCTTTCTTTCTTTTTTCTTAAATACTTGACGCATGATGTGTCTCCTCAGATGTAAGATGCACATTGTTTTATACCATATTTTATTTTTATGTTAAGCGGTAATTGATTTATGTGTTATCTTTTTTGGAGAAATCACTACATAGTATAAAACAAAGTCGCTTTCTTTGTCCCTATGTGTGCTTAAATCTTTAAAACTACGCAACGGATTTTGATGCGGTTTTTTTTAATAGATAGAGTGATTCAAGAGCAAGGTTTATATGTATAATAACATCCATTAAATAGTCAGCAGTGCACCCGTGCGAAGCCGGGGCGGGTCGCTAGTAATTAATAAATAAATAAGTCATTTTAACCTGAGATATTTTTTCATACTTTTGTACAGTCCGCGAGCTTTGTTTTTCGGGCACCGCATATTGACCTCACCGCACCTGATGGTAAGTGGAGTGAGGTCCAGTTGAATGTTGACTGACGAGAGATGATAACCCCTTAACAGTCGACACAATATGTCTGTTGGAACGGGATATACACAGGCTGATCCCGGAATACGACACACTTCCGTGGGCCACTATGGCGGGTTTTAACACCTTGTGTACGGTGGTCGCTATCCGGGCAGATATAACATATATACTACCACTATAAAAACTACCAATTATGTAATCTAACCCATTTTAAGTAAAAGCGGCGATAGCCTAGTTGGTTGTGGAACGGACTGCCGAGACGAATGTCCGCAGGTTCAAATCCCATGGGCACACACCTCTGACTTTTCTAAAAAATGATGTGTGTATTCTTTGTGAATTATCGCTTGCTTTAACGGTGAAGGAAAACATCGTGATGAAACCAGCATACCTGAGAAATTCTCTATAGGAATTTTCGAGGGTGTGTGAAGTCTACCAATCCGCACTAGGCCAGCGTGGCCAACAGTGGGGCAGTATATAATATACGGCTGATATTATTATAATTATATTTTAAATAACATTCACATCCCTGCGGGCCAAGCTAAACTTAACTCTAGGTCCATAACTGGCGTAAGTCCCACGTTCTAGTTCACTGAACCGTATGTAAGGCAGTTTTCTAATATTTGCTAGATTTATGCCTGGTTTGATTATAATTCGTAACGCCTACAGGCGCGGTGGAAATGCGGAAAGCATGCTGTTTTCGTGTAGTTTGTACTTTGTAACTAGGGGCCATGTTGCGCCTTTTTGATGTTGAGTATAATAATAAAATATCAGTCTTGTATTATAACTGTCCTACTGCTGGGCACGGGCCTCCTCTACTACTGAGAGGGATTAGGCCTTAGTCCACCACGCTGTAGTGCGGGTTGATAGACTTCACACACCCTCGAAAATTCCTATAAAGAATTTCTCAGGTATGCAGGTTTCCTCACGATTTTTTCCTTCACTGTTAAAGCAAGCGATAATTCACAAAGAATACACACATATTTTTTTAGAAAAGTCAAAGGTGTGTGCCCTTGGGATTTGAACCTGCGCACATTCGTCTCGGCAGTCCATTCCACAACTAACTAGGCTATCGCCGCTTTTTTTGTTGATGTTGAGTATGCTTAGTATTAAAATAAATCTGGAGATCTTTTGTATACCAGAATCCGGTTGGGTACATACTATTGCAATATTTAATACTATCGATTAACAACGTTGTGGAAACACAGCCGTGTGGCGGTTAAAGGTCATTGCGCTCATTGGAATGAATAGGTGTAGGGCCTCGTAATGTTTTGTGATTCAAATAAACATCCACAGAAACTACAAAATGTTACCCGACCTCGAAATCGAACTTACAGATTCAGTCGTGTAGTTTTTAGTCAGACATTCTGACCGTCCAGAGATGCTTGTATCTTTGGCCGGTGACTACCTTCTGTGGACTTTATTTCGTTTAATATCAGGTGCAGTGAAGCGATTTTACCGAGCCACAATAAAAAAAAAAGTGTGGAAATTGAACCACTGCGGGGTGAGTGGAACGGTTATGTTGATTTTACCAGCCTTATGGCCCAATGTCGACACTCGAGAGTATAGTATCCGAGCGAGCATTGGACCGAGTCCCTGACACTATGTTCGGCATGGGTCTTGTAGTCTCAGGAGGTCTGAGATGAGGTCCTCACCACGTTAGCCTGGCGCAAGTTGACAGACACATACCTTTCAAATTAATACGTTTTCCTTCACCGTTAAAGCGAGCATCACATGTGAGCCATGGGTTTTGAACTTGCAGACTTTTATTAGGCGTCCTGCCATTCCTAACTAGGCTATCGCTGTTTAATCACGGGTTTTGAACCTGCGGACTTTTGTTCCTAGTCTTTGTAATTTCCAACTAGGCTATCGCCGTTTAATTCTATATATATTTTGTTTAAGCCGAAGGTCGTTTTACTTTTATATTACGCAATCGCGCCCAATTATTTAGTGCATAGGATACGAACCTGTCCTCGATTAATATTAAGCAGTCAATAACGTGTGAACGGGTGCCGCCTAGTTACCCAACTGTATATAAATTATTGGAAATCACATGTACTTATTTTAAGCAAAAAATAAATGAGTATTTCCGAATGAATAATTTGCTGGTGAGGTATTAGTATCCGCACGGTTTTGTTTTGGTAGGCAACTCTGCATTCAATACTAGGGGAATTTTGCGAATGGAATACTAAAATCCTCTGGCGTTGCGACTGCAGACGCTCAATGGATAGTGGGGAAGGAAATGGGGGAACCATGGAAACTGCCTAGGATGGGCGGATGGCAATGTTCGCGGACCAATTGAAGCATTAATGTGTTATACAACCACGAGGTAGCATAAATAGCTTTCTGTCCATTCCAGTATCGGAAGAGGCTAAAGGCTTATTAAAAAAATATTTTGATTTTATAAAAAAATAGTAGGCATGGATAAAAGTGGACGTACGGAGCGACATAGTCGTGAAATAATGACCAAGTTCCTTAAATAAAGATTAAAAAAATAACACGAGGTGTGCGCACTGAACTATATACCTTGGTTCGCGACAAATATCCGTTCATGCATGGGCGCTATTACTTCGTGGAGCGCACAGGGATTGCCTTGGGGAGGATCCGCCCAGATCACGACCACCGTACACAAGATGTAAAACCTGTCTAAGGGCCCAGACGTGTCGCGTTCCGTGATCAGACTGTGTATACCAGGTTTTAAACAAGCTGGCATAATTTTGGCAACTGACGAGCAATAGTAAAAATCGTACTAATGTACCTTTGTTTTAAGTCCACTTAATCGCTACACTCTTAGAGTGATTTCATTTGTATATTGGAAATGCAAAAGCAATATTTTCTATATGCGTGTTTTGGTCAATACATTATAACATGATGATTAATGAGCACAAAATGACCATTGAATTATTTAATGAATTTGAGTTCATTAAATAATTACTGCATGTTAATTTTTATTCCTATTAAATAGATTTTGTTTGATTTTAATATATTCGTATAAATGATGCGCGCGCATGAGGACTCAAAACGATGGCTTTATTGTTCTCTCTTAACCAAGACCGTGTGGCCTAATGGATAAGGCGTCGGACTTCGGATCCGAAGATTGCAGGTTCGAGTCCTGTCACGGTCGCTTACTAATAGATGGTATTTCTAGTTTTTGAAATATTTTTATTGCTATAAATATTGATGTAGGCGCTTTGATTATTTCACCAAATGTTGTGTTCCTAATGCGGCGATAGATGGCGTTTAAAACTCACAGACATATAAATAAAGTTATTATACGTTTGTGATACCATAATTAATGAATTACCAATATAGTATTGTGATTACTTTATAATATTATACTGTCATAATGTTTCTTAAAGATTAACACATTACAACATTATTTTTTATAATCACGTAACCATTGTATGATTGTCGACAAATATTACTCATCCCAGTGGGTTATTTTCGAAATATATACTATTATGAAAACATTCGTTAATGAAGTAAACGAGATCGTAATGCCGTGTGACCATAGCTTATGTAATGTTTGTGCAACTATTACGCGCTGTAACGAAGTATTTTTATTGCAACATTTGTAATTTATGGTTTACTAGCGAAGGAATGAGTTCAAAGCATTTCCAATAGATGGCGCTGTTTTTAAGACGAGTTTATGTATATATTTTTTCTAAATATATTTAAATCAATATGCCACACTATTATGTTATAAATATTGTAAAAAGTATAATAGAATATTTTCATAGAATATCCGGGTATTGAAAAATTGCTTAACACAAAGATACCTTATTATTTGACCATTAAAGTCGCTCACAAAGGGCTGTCGGCAGCTACTTATTAGTTTTGAAGTGATGGGTTAATTTTAGTTTATTTTGTTCCAGGCTCAATAAAAACTTCATTTTTGGCGGGATCAACATTTACAGTACATTGGCATTTAGCATATGCGCATAGAGTAAGTAACTTATAAATTTGACACACTAGAATAAGCCCGGCTAGCTCAGTCGGTAGAGCATGAGACTCTTAATCTCAGGGTCGTGGGTTCGAGCCCCACGTTGGGCGCTTATTTTTATTTTTCCTTTTTGTTGTAGGGCGGATTCAGTTTAAGGATACTGGATGAATTGGAGAGGCCTCTATTGGATTTGACCCCTAGGGCTGGTGGCTCTGAATTTGTACGAGACGATGTTACGTGAGTATTCGAAATTTAATAATATATATTTTTTTTTATTTTATCGTACTAAAATTATTTTATAAAAAATAAAATAAATAAAGAAACCTCTTTTTAAGTTAAAAAAAAACGCCGAAGCTTGAATGCGGGCAGAACTATGAAAAATTTAACGATTTAGCTATAAGCCGAACTCCTAAACTGACAAGTAATATTGATTGTTTGGGAAGATTTTTTTTTACACTACTTGGTTATATGGGTATGTGCGGCTCATTTGCTGCTCGAACACTATCTCGACACCAACAATTTATACTAAGCTAACTCAAAAAAGTGTACTTTACAGGAGAGCCTTTTAAAGGGAAAAACGTGATAACTTTTTTATTATTTGAGCTACTTATTTGAAATTTGGCACCCTTAATTCTTAACTTATAAATTGTAATTCCTCATATTTATTCTTCCTTAATTATTTATATTGTTTAAATTAGCCCAAGATAGCCGTGTATACACGTAATTTCTCAATAAGATTATACATACTACACACGTCTAACTAATGTTAGCGTAGTATGTTACGGGAGATCATAGTGCTAAAGAAGTGTTATTTTTATTGCGTTGCAGTAAGAAAATTGGAGTATATTATGCATTAAATATAACATTAGGCCCCTATATATATTCACAAGATATATTATTATAAATTCCTACGCTAAATAAAAAAATATTTAACTTAGCCTTATTTTACCGGCACATGTTTATCTGGCGGATGTCGCATTAAAAGCCGACAAATAATATATAGCGTACTATACATCGACCTGTGCTCTAAGTTAGCGTATCATTTAACTTTCTATTTCGCTATAATACATGTTGATTTGTATAAATTATAGATGAAATTATGAAAATAATATTATTCTATGTCGGTAAATGTATAATTAAAACAAAAATAGTACATTAATTAACTGTTTATTAAAATTTCAGGTAAGTACTTTCTTATTAATTTACGATAAGAGATCAAGTCAATCACAGTTCGACTTCGTATATTATATCTAAATCAAGATTGCACTTAATATTTTTATTTTTAAAAGAAAACAAAAACTTTTAATTATTAAATATAAATTATATAATTTAAACAGTAGGTTGTAATCATTGAGTACGTATAAACATTCAAACCATATCATCAGTTGAATTCTTCTCATGTTCAGTTGTTAATAAATTTCTATAAGTAAAGATATTTTTCGGGTATAATGGTGTTGTCATAATAATATTTAAATCTTTTATTTTAAAATTAAACTATGTTCCGATTTTATCGCGATTTTTATATTTTAATTTTCTCTCGACGCGACGTTTTGAAAACTTTGCACCCTTCGTGGTCATGTTGGGTCGTTATATTTTGCTACATTTTAATTTTTTACTATTATTAGGCACCGACTCCAAAATTGGTGACCAGGAAATAGATAATGTTAAATATTTTTTTGGGTTTTAGTGGTTCTTGAAGGCGGTATGAATTTTTGTAAAAAAGTTTTTGGTAAATGAAAACCTATCTCCTAATTATCGTTAAAAATATCTCTATACTGTCTGTACTCTAATATTATAATTATTATCGGCACACAACTCAACATATAATTTAAACATTTTTGTAAAAGATAAAGTAGGATCTAAGTATTTTTTACTTATACGTTTTATAACGTAGTGAGATATTCCACAGGGGTGAAAGAATTAACGTTATCTATCCCACTCTGTTTCATTTCATTTGAAATTATATAGATACGGTTTTTATGCCAACCTCTATCATCAGCAACACCAGTAAAATCATTGTTTACTTGGAGTTTTAATATCAAACGTGTATAAGAACATTGTTTTGCAAACTTTATGTAATGTGTTACCTTTGTCAGAATTTTTGGGAAGATGATAATTCAAAGTGTGTGATCGATTACTAGATTCGCTATCAACGTTAGTGGTTTCTCCTTTTGCTTTTTTGTATCACATATTTGGCGTTGTTTCGGGTGATTACCTAAGAACTCATCAAGCAGGTCAATACGAACTTCTTTTTTATATTATTATGACATTGCACGATAATTGACGCAACCGACTTTAATGTTTCTTGGTCCTTTAGTTTTTCTTTTTCACGTGGTATATTCCAATCTTTTATTACACAAAAGTTTTCTTTCTCTAACTGTCCACTCATCTTCAAGTTTAAGACGTTTGAGACCTACATCATTCTTTTTTTTAGATCTACATTTATTGTTTTTTGGGGTCAATACTGCTGAATAGTCACTATCATTACATTCTACAGGCGAAGAAATTGAATTACAGGGAGTAGATGTTGCTGATACTGTATCTGTGTTCCCGCTGAGGTCGCTATCCATATTAGAATTGGAAAGATTTCCTGGACAGACCTACCGATTTCAGGTGTGAGTGTTCTATCTTCGGTATCTTGGCAAGTTGTCACCAAAGTATTGTTTAAACTGTGAAGATTCTGAAAAATCCCAATAGGGTGAAGGTACGGGGGTACTATCTATGCTGTTACACGGTTCATTATTGCCGACGTTAATGGAGAAGGTTTTTGGATAGCAGTCAATACCTTTGGGATTAAATATTAAGTGGAACGTGGTTTAAATTTACTTATATCTTATAATTATTTTCGTAATTGACTATATCTGGGCTTGCAGAACTGGATATAGAATTATCATGCTCTTGAATAGGCTCATAAAACATGATGTGACTATACAAAGTCACAAATTCAGGATCATCAACTTTGACAGGTAAAGGCAAAGATTTTATAATAATAGGCATAATGAATTGAAACCATATGATTGTTTTTATAAAAAAAACATATATATAAATAAATAGTCAACATACCATCAATAAACTAATTAAAATACGTTTTCACATAAGTATTTCAACATAAAAGTCGCTAAGTCATGCATTTTACAAACGTAAAAGTATACACGAACGTACTAAACTACGCTAACTAAGAGTTAGCGTATTGTTACACGGACATTGAGCCGAGTGGCTCAAATTTTCAAAAAAACGTAGTGTGTTACTATAAAACATATTTATCTACTTTTACCTACGTTATAATCTTTAATAACACATTAAACTTACCTCTCTCAACAGTATGAAACAGTATCTTACCATTTTTATCAACACTGCTCAAAGAATATTCCTTCTTTTTGGATAAATCCACTAAATATTTAGCTCGTTTTCGTGACATTTTTGTAATAATAAACTACCACTAACAATATTTTAAATAACTTGTAAAAATAAGACTAATCATTCATGATTTACTGATTATGTTTTTAAAATGGCGCAATCACATCTAACACAGCGACAAGTGTCGTTAGATTAATATAAACAAACAAGCGGTGCGCCTCCTTCCCGCGTATACTCCGCTAACAATAGTTAGCGTAATTAAAATCGACTGATTTCAAAAAGTACCTTTAGTTAGCTTTGTATAAAATTTGTAACTTCGTTATTTTTATATATTTCTTCACGATTTTTTATGACATATAAAACAACATATTTTAAGCAACTTGACATAAAAAAACGATTTTACCTAAACTTCGAGTTAGCGTAGTATAAGTTGTTGGTGTCGATCTGAAAGTAGGTCATAGTGAAAAACTGTAGGTAGTAATAATCCACCGAAGAAAAATATCTTATGTAAAAATTTGAATAATTTGGAATTTTTTTGCGGTTTTCTATATTATAATTTTCTCCTGACCTTTCTATGACTGCAGCCTTCGTGATCATGGGGCGGACTGACCCCGCGATAACATCCGAAAAATAGTTTAATTTTAATGTCTAGCATTCACATAAACATAAAATCATTATAATATTATTCTGCCGTACTAAGCTCAAAAGCGGTATCTCAAAAAAGTCAAAATCTTGATTTTTATGTCGTCAGATAGCTTAAAGAAATACTCATCCATTGAACTTGCCTAAATAACGTTTCTCTATTTCAGTTTTACATGCAAAACTATATTTACAAAACTTCGATTATCTTGAAATAAAGTTTCCCTGACCTTAGCACGGCAGTATTATGCTTATTAATTCTTCCATTTAAAGTAAACATGGCGGAAATGTAAATCAACTAGTATCTTCCATATTATAAATAAACACTACGCAATAGAGTCCGCATTCCGCAACTGACTAGCTTTTAATTATCTCTGGATACTGTTTATAAACATCAGAATTATTCAAGGTTTAATATACTAGTATTGCCAAACGAATATACTAATCTTGAGCGACAAGTTAATTGTTTATTAATTTTTGTATCTTATAGTTAAAAACATACACACCATAAATATAGCATCACGTTTTGTCCTTTTATGGGTTAGACAGGAGAGCAACACGCCCGCATTTTGCCGGTGAAACCAACATGACCATTCTACTCACCCTCCAAGTGGTAGTAGCGAGAACGCGTTTTGTCCTCGCGAAAAAAAAGCTATGTAAAGTAATATTAGAGGCAAGTCATGTGGCCCAAATAAGTGTGTGGCGTTCCGGTATTAACTGTTTATATCCGGTACCAAACAGGTTAACAATGAGTTGAATGAAGGATAATCCTTCGGCAATGTCACTTACTTACCATTGGTTGCAGTGGAGACATATGCTGTGAGAGTAATGGGAAGGAAATATTTAAAAAAATGGTGGTTGCTTCAAACCTATCTTATTATAATTAAATTAAAAAACAAAACAAAAACATAATTAGAAGTCGCTAATTAATTAAAAATAGCATCATAGACATTGGACCACAAATCTCAGAGTAGTCCGAGTACAACACACAATTTAACACTTCCCGTTTTTGAATTCGGATAAGAATATTTATAATTCCAGCGCCCAGAAGTACGAAGTCCGGCTGCCGAACGACTTCACGTGTGAGAACTGCACGCTGCAGCTGCAGCGAGAGGCGGGCGAGTGGGGCACCAACTACAGGTTCTGGTCATGCGCAGACATCGACATTCTACCACGTGAGTCCATATTTCGCCTAATCTAACCTAAACACTAACTACGCGTTAATAAGAACAATAAACCAATTGCAAGTATGTCGAACAGACTTTACTCCGATTGGTCAATTTTTTCTATATTTCTGTAACTATTATAACGTTTAAGATCATAGTAATTGGCCATATGAAGATATCATGTCTGTCTCGGGTTTGTCATAATTTCTTCCAATCTCAAGAAAGATATACAACAAAAAAGAGAGGAAATATTATGAAGAAGAAAATTAATATTTCAAATATTGCAATAATCATGAGAAAGAGATGCTAAACTATATCTATTAGTTACGAAATTAGTCATAATTATCTCGCCATCTCTTTCTTACGCCTGCAATGTTGCGTAATAACGTCACGCCTGTCTACGTGTCCCTCTTCTATTTGACAGTTGCTTCTTCTATTCATCAAATATATTTTTGTGTGGATTTTGACTATTCTTTCCATTTTATTTTGCATGTCTTGAACTTTTGTACCTTATTGAAGGTAAATCATACCACGAGACATGCTCGGGGCACGGATTCCACATCCTGGGCCGGTGCAAGTGCAACAAGATGTACAGCGGCGCGCGCTGCCAGTTCGCGGACGAGTGCGTGGAGGAGAACGACTGCGGCCTGCGCGGCAAGTGTGTGGACGTGAACTCCACCGAGAGCCCCTCCAAGATGTGCTACTGCCCGCATGGGTTTTACGGCAAGGGATGCAATAAGAGTGAGTTAATACTTGCTAATACAAATTACAATACGTAGCGTACAATTATACCAATGGAAGTTATAAAACGAGTATATTTCAGCTATAATTAGTTCTACATTTTATGGTTCCGAATCATATAGAATCAAAGTACTTAAAATGCTTCCAAATAAATTTAATTTGACAATTATCGTAGTTATCAGCCAATGTGTACTCATTTTGTGACCATTTATTTAAAAACTATTTTATTCAGAAGCTGTGAAACAAGCCCAGAATCTTGGGTATAACGAAACAATAAACAATGATAGATTAATGTCTAGATAGACCCCAAAACTAATCCTACAAATAAAATAACCGTTGCCATCGAATATCATTCTGATTGATTAATTTTTGCAATCGAACCTTCAAAATTAAGTGAGTAAGTTTTCATATGGTGCCTTTATTTATTAGTCTAATGATCGTTGACTGCCACGGTGACGTAGTTGTACTGCATGCGCGGTACAATAGCGCTCTGAGGTCCTGGGTTCGAATCCCGGGTCGGGCAATATGTTATTTGGGTGTTTTCTGCTCAGTATCAGCCCGTAGTCTGGAATTGTGCCCGATATGGCGATAGGCTCGCCCCCTATCATATCACGGGACGCAACACTTGGCGAAAAATAGGTGCCCTGGTTGCGCCTCTGCATACCTCTTCAGGGATAAATGCGTGACGTGTGTTTTCGTTAGTCCAGTAATTAAATTTTACCACAGAGGCGCCATGGAAGGACAAGAAGATCAACCTCTCCCTGCACAGCAAGCGCGACCTGTCCAAAGACTTCAGGCTCTACTGGCGCATCCTGAAGGAGGAAAACGAGATCGAGATAGTCATGGTGGTGAATGGAACCTCTTACGCAGGTCAGTGAGGAAAGAAATACTCATGACATTAAGTAAAATAAAATTCAAAAACTTTACAATTTTTTCTACATATCATAGTTATGTTTGCTTAGTAATTATTGGTTGGTACATTTTAGAATTAGTTTTAATTTGTGGATGTTGTGTACTCCTTTAATTGGTACATACATTAGAATGTGACTTTAGTACTTTTATATTGTCAATAAGAAATGTGTGTACTGTTGGAGGACCTTATTTAAATAAATAAATAAGTAGTATTGCAAGAGGTAGTCTAATTTGTTTCCGTAGGGTTTAATGTTATCAATTAAATTTCGGTCTGTAGTTTTAATTCCGGCCAAATCCTGCTAAAATATTGCCTGGTCTAGGAATCAAACCTAGGATGCCCTGGCCCACGTCTCATTCACGCCATCTCTTGAAAAATGAGTCGAGCAACTATCAAAGTCATTTTAAAGAATCCATTAAATTGTTAATTAGATACACTCGTTTATTTCAGGTATTGGATGGAGACCCCAAGGTCTGACGAAGCAGTGCAAGAACTTCCCAGTGCTGGGACCTGTGATGGACGGATCTAGTGAGTGATGCATTATTTAATATTTTATGCGATGAACAAATTATGAAATGCTTCCAAAGATTAGTAAGCGGTGAGCGAGCGGCAGCGAAGAAAATGAATAAGATCGTGATACAAATTCAATTACACGTAGAATGAAACTCATCTTCATAATTAATCACAACTAACACAACTACATATTAAAGTATTTTGTTATACTAATTTGAACCGTATTCGACAACACATAACGTTAATTTTAAATGATTATATTAACTAAATTTCTGAATTTTAAATTTCAACTCCAGCAAGCACACCGAACCCAGAACCGCTTCCGGAACCGGAGCCGAAAGCGGAGCCGCAACCACTCCCCGAACCGACACCTGAACCAACCGCGCAACCGATCCCCGAACCTGCAACCGTAACGTCTCCCCCCGAGAACGATAGGAACAAACGCGTGGCGATGCATTCCTTCGACGGATTTGACTTTAAGGACCTGGACGGCAACGTCACTGTGAAGACCAGCATGTCGTTTAAAGTTTCTAGTTCTAAAGGTAACTCAATGTTTTTATTAGTATTGTTTCCAGTAACATTTGTGTTGTGGCCTTTACAGATGCCAAGGAGACATTTCCGTGGCAACAAGAACTATTTTATTACACAAGTAGAGTTTGATAGCGGCTTGGCTGTATCCCTCGCATTTCTAAAGCATATGGGCGGCCGATTTGGCTTTCCAAGGTGGACCGCATCCTTTGCCAATAAAAAAACTTAACCTTTTAGTCATATAAGACTATTTTGTCCGTTATAACCTAATTCTTTTGTGAAAATTAGTTTTCATTGTTATTATGAGGCGCAATTATTATCTTTATTGTGATAAATTACTTTCATTTTGAAAAGACTATGCAGGGTTTATAAAACTATTTCCCTTCCAGGTCGTAAGAGACGGGCCGTACCAGAGCCGCAGAAACCAAGTGAGTACCCGATATAAGTGAAACCACGGCACTTGTGCTAACTCACGACCGCTCCAGTACAATACACTAACTTATACACGTGTATGTATATAATGCTGCATGTACACGTTGTTTTTACAGATGTGGACGCAACGACCACAAATCCCTCCCCCGAACCTAGCCTCGAACCGAACCAGGCGTCACACGATTTATCAAAGTCCGTACCAAAGACTAAGTCCTTGATAGATTCTCAACCCCAGCCTGAGCCTACCGCTGAACCTACCGCAGAGCCTGAGCCTAGCCCCGAGCCTATAGCCGAACCCGAACCCAGTCCCGAACCCAGCCCCGAACCCGAGCCCAGCCCTGAACCCAAGCCTGAAAGCGAACCTAGTTCAGAACCTACATCCAAGCCTAAATCCGAACCGGAGCCTAGCGCAGAGCCTAAAGCTGAACCAGAACCCAGTCCTGAACCTAAATCAGAACCTGAACCCAGCCCAGAACCAAAATCAGAACCCGAACCAACTCCAGAACCAAAATCGGAACCCGAACCTACCCCGGAACCGAAATCTGAGCCGGAACCTAGTCCTGAGCCAAAATCCGAACCCGAGCCTTCTCCTGAACCAAAATCAGAACCTGAACCGTCTCTCGTACTCAAATCTGAGCCCGAACCATCTCCTGAGCCTAAATCCGTGCCAGAACCTTCGCCTGAGCCTAAAGCTGAGCCCGAGCCATCCTCCGAACCTTCTTCCGAACCTTCCGCCGAACCTTCCGCCGAACCTTCCCCCGAGCCTTCCGCCAAACCTTCCCCCGAGCCTAATGCCGAACCGGCCCCCGAGACATTGCTAGTGAAGGGACTTAAAGACGAAGAAGGTAACGCACCCAAGCTTTGCACTTTACATTGTCAATGGTATCTGATAAAGAAAATAATACAAAATACTGCGGAAGGAGTGATAGTGGACTAAAAACTTCATGATGGATTAACTTTTGGTTTAACATTACGAATCTAATCTTGTTTATTTAATAAAATAATAGAATGAAACATTATTTCAATAATTATAATCGTAGAGTATCGTTTTATAGAATTAGAGACTGATTACCATTGACAATGTATTTATTATTTATTTTTGTATAGCTATAATATGTTTGAGTAAATAATATTTAGCTAATTATTGTGCTATTAATATTTTATTAATGTTTATGTTTTATTAAAATATTTGACACTTCTGTGCCATAAATTATTATGAATAATTATTATTTTTTTATAAAATTTGGCAATGAGTTTCGTAGTTTTTTAAAGCCTTTTTTTAATTCGTTTTGGCACAACATATATAGAATATAGATAACAAGATATATAGATAACAAGTCATTGTTTAATAGTACTTACGAATATTAATACGCCCTATAATAAAATAAAATATAACTAATTATTTACCGTAAAAAAGAATGTAAAATATCTACATAAACTTTTATGTTCTGTATGTTGTATGTATGTATATAATATAAATTAAGTATGAAATTCATATGTCATGTTCATAGTATTAATAATTGAAATCGATACGTCTAAAAATCTTTCTGATCTTATAATAACTTTAAAAAAATCAGCAGTTCTTTAAAAAAGCAACTTTTTGATAATGTTGACGTTAAATTATCGATTTCATATTATTTAATTATTATACTGTTATTGGGATCTCACTTCACGAATGGGTTTTTGATGGTTGCATGACTTTCTTTCACTTCATCTTTCCATCTTCAAAGAAAATACTATATTTGAATGTTTAGATTTTCTGAAATAATACTTTGACGGCTATATTAGACATTAGAATAGTTTATCATATATCATTACTATTTTAATGAAGCCCTAGGGAAAATACTGTATACTATAAGAGAAAGATTATCTTTTTTTAACAAATTGGAAATCCCTTATCTTATCTGACAATTGTGTTCTTTATTTTTAAATATATTTTTTATGAAAACTTATTCCCTCTCATTAGTAGAGGAACAGTGCCCAACAGTGGGACAGTATATAATACAGGGCTAATATCATTATTATTATATATTTATAAAACAAAAAAATATTGCAACAATGCGTACTGTAATTAATTAATTATTTTGTGTCAATTAAATCTAAACATTCACAATGGACTCACTTTCAATATCTGCTTTAATATCTGCTTGTTCTCGCTTGGCTCAGCCACCGCTACGCGTTTCGCAATCTCTATCCCTCTTTTGTCCTTTCTTTTTTCCTTTACCCTCTTTTTCTGTTTTTAATCACTAAACGTGTCTTTTTAATCTTTTAACTACACTTAGGTGAAGGAAGTTGGAGATGAAAAAGTATAAAAAACTATTTGGGATTATACTTTTCTTGAGCGACCATAGATTATAGAGTTGTGCAAAAAAAGAAAAGAGTGGTCAACTCAACAAATATTTGTACATTGGATAATGGAAGTTATCCTTAACTTTGAGTCCAATTTCTTCTTTGAATGGGATGATTTTGTATAGTCATGCTAGGCCTAAATTTGTAGTTATCAAAAATAGTTTGATGGTTGGACATTATTGTGTATTATTTCTGAGATTATACGTGTACATAATGAATGGTTCAGATGTCCTATAGATGTTCTCGGCCGGCGTGGCATTGTTTAGTTAGCATATATTGCACATTAAAGATCTTGGGTCTTGTGGAAGTAGGGAAAGTGCGATAAAAACATTCGGAAATTATTATTTAAGAAGTTTTTAGACCACAGAATACACAGAGGGTGATCTCAAGGATGTGGTAGCACATTTGGTAGAATTTATGTTTGTAGCGAATATAGATAAGAGAGACATTAGCTTTTATTTTAAGGGTGTTTTGACACCGGCAAGGTTGGATGGTAGATAGTGTACAGAATGATCTTTACACCAATGTACAACTTTTGGAAACCTGGGTTGGTTTGACTGTCTACGTGGGTCGTTATTTACAAGTTTTAATTTGTGGTATCTAATGACAGACGTCACTTTACGAGGTCTGTTAAACAGTCTTCCCACATCCGTGTAATGTCTACGAAATGGACAAGCAATGGAAAATATTGATGCAAAAACGTATTTAGGAATAGACAGTGAGAGTCTAATATAGCAATCGCTATAACTTCATCGGCGTTCATTGAGATTGGATCTCGTCTGCCAACAAAGGCAATAAGGAATAATTTTTAAATCAGCCATAATACATATCGAGGGCTTCATGACAAATTGGCTTATAGACAGAAGTGCAAAAATGTTATCAGGCCGAAATTTGGAACACGCACCTTTCTAAATATAATAATCTAATAAAAAATGAATCCCTGTTTCACTTGGTCACGCCATCACGCGTGAACGGCTGGACCGATTTCACTATTTTTTTTGTTGTGTTTGTTATTGTCAGGAGAAGGTTCTTATGAAAAAAAAAATAACAAAATTGCGCGGAAAATTAGAAAATTTAAGAAAACTTAACGAAAATATGAATTTTATATAACTGTCAATTGTTTGAAATAACTGTCAGCGATTGACAGAATGCGCGCTGCAAAACATAGTTAAGACGGGACAACGTCTGTCGGGTCAACTAGTTTCATATACAATCAGTTTCCTTTTAAACTTCACTTTTGTCTCTGCGCCAATTTGTTCCGAAGCTCTTGATATGTAGAGTGTATCACACGGTCTACGGCCGTGACACTGACGTGGTTACTATAAGCCGTTGACATTGAAGGGTACTTCCCGAGCCACGAGTACGTGCCGAAGTACGACTTCAGCCCGATGGATTGCACCGACATCGTGATTGGGACCGCGCGCGGCAACTTACACAGGGTCCAAGACTATTATACCAGAGATAGGTGAGTAAACGTACCTCATTTCCGTACCATCGCGTAAATGAAATAAAAAAATAAAATTAAAAAAAAACAGTGCCTATTACACTGTTGTTTAGTAGCGGTCATGCTGCGGCTGATGATGATTGTTCATAACTGCGTTATAGGTCGACCCCACGCGTGGACACGTTCTGGGGCGGGCACGACGACATCACCGCCGCTTCCGGGTACGAGGAGAATGGCGTTACCACCATCATGTTCCGCAGGAAGATCAAGGTAATTGAAAATATTTAATTCACCGTTTTCCTAACCTATAGCTGCAAGTTTGTTTGCGTACCATCGATCATAAAAAAGTCTACTAACAAGCTTTCCTTCAAGATTTCTATATTCTATTTCTGAATCTATCTTTTCTGTTATAGTATGTTTATTTTTATTTTAACTGGTGGTATGTCTTTCGTATGTGACAGTCCGCCTGGGTAGATACGACCGTAATGTTTATTCCTGCCGCCAAGCAACAGTGTGTAGTCACTGTTGTATTCTGGTTTGAAGGGCATTGTAGCCAGTGTAACTACTGGACATAAGACTTAACATCTCATGACTCAGGATGGCGAGCGCAGTGGAATACCAAATAATGCTTTGTAATTCAATGTGTTGGTATTTCTACTGTTAATGGGCGGTCGTATCGTTTACCGTCAGGCGAACGGCAAGCTCGTCTCGTCATCCAAAGCAATAATAAAGAATAAATATATGAGGCATATTAAATTAGTCAATATATATAGAGTCAATATGAGCCCTTGAGGATGATCTACTTAATAGGTCGAAACTGGTCGGCTATTCCGACTACTTTAGTACGTGAGTAAAACGGTGTTATTTCTGATTTATTTCAGGCCAAGGAGCCCACGGACCACTCGTTCGTAGACGACCTGATGCACGTGATCTGGGCCCGAGGCCAGGAGCCGGGCAAGTACAAGCACTCGCCCCCCTCGGGGCTGGAGCGAGGACCCGCCGCCGTGGGGGACTTCTACAGACCCGACGAGCTGAAGTACCACGGACATGGGGCGCAGAGAGGAGTGCTGGCCATCAACTTCTTCGGTGAGGATATAACACCATGAACTAAGTGACTTTATGCGATACAAAATTATATATATTTGGAATTGCTTTTATTTCGCCGTCTTTTGAACTTAGTTTAAGTTTTCGAAAAATAATGTCACACACACTACATCACGCATTTATCCCCGAAGGGGTATGCAGAGGCGCAACCAGGGCACCCACTTTTCGCTAAGTGTTCCATCCCATGATGTGATAGGGGGCGAGCTTATCACCATATTGGCAACAAATTCCAGCCTTTGGACTGATACTGAGCAGAAAAACCCAAACATCACTTTGTCCCACCCGGGATTTGAACCCAGGCCCTCAGAGCGCTGTCATGCCGCGCATGTAGTCCTACTATAACGCCGAGGCAGTCGAGAAATAATGTCATTTAAGTTAATTAGCCTTTTAATTGTCGTGACATTTTGCCTTTTCAGGTGAAGGAAGGAGATCACCCCCCATATTTTGTCATTAGTTCTCGAGCTATAGGGGGCGAAAATCTAAGCCTTTACATATCTTTTGCATGAAAAGTGATCTTTATATTTTGAACGTCTAGGTCATTTAATTTTTTTATCACGGCTTTAAAGACTTGAACCTGAAAGTAAATAAAATCTATTGTCGACCAATGAGAGATGGATATTTTGATCGCATGATGTATTCTAAATTCTACCTACTTCCAATTACAGAAGAAACAAAATCCACCATCAACGGCGGAGTGTTACCGCTCCCGGACAAGTGTGGGGGCATGTGGAAGTTGCCTACCACCTGCGACCCCGCCAGCACCACCAACAACACCTGCGAGTACTTCGCCTCCTGGGAGTACCTCGGACTCAAGCGAGGCAAGGACTCTATCAAGTTCACCATCAGGACTAAACACAGCAAGCACTGGACCGGGATAGGATTCAGTGATAATAAGAAGATGGTGGGTTTTGGATTTTAGTTATTTTTTAAAGTTAGGAGTTTAATGAGAATTAATGAAAACCTAGCTTCCTGATAATGCTATTAGAATATTAATAATATCAGCCCTGTATTTTATACTGTCCCAGTGCTGCACGGGCCTCCTCTACTACTGAGAGGGATTAGGCCTTAGTCCACCACGCTGGCCTAGTGCGGGTAGACTTCACACACCTTCGAAAATTCCTATAGAGAATTTCTCAGGTATGCAGGTTTCCTCACGATGTTTTCCTTCACCGTTAAAGCAAGTGATAATTCACAAAGAATACACACATAGCTTTAGAAAAGTCAGTGGTGTGTGCCCTTGGGATTTGAACCTGCGGACACTCGTCTCAGTAGTCCGTTCCACAACCAACTAGGCTATCGCCGCAAGAATACTAAGACACCAGTTAATTATCAAATTAGCACATCTTCGATGAAGACAGACTCATGCTCTTTATCTCAAGGAGTAACTCTTTTGTCACTGTGGGTCACTCTTTGTCATTCGTATTCCGTCCTATGATGTGATAGAGGTAAGGCTTTCACCATTATCAGCCACACATCTCAAACTGGGCAATCAACAACTCAACTTGACACGACCTGAAAATTAATCCAATACTTCAGCACAGCAATCTATATATATAAAAATGAATGCCTATTTCCCTTGGTCACGCCATCACGCGTGAACGGCTGGACCGATTTCACTATTTTTTTTGTGTTTGTTATTGTGAAGAGAAGGTTCTTATGAAAGAAAAAAATAAGGAAGTTGAGGGGAACGTTAGAAAATTTAAGAAAAGTTAATTTCAGCGATTGACAGAATGCGCGCTGCAAATTCATAGTTAAGACTGGACAACGTCTGTTGCGTCAGTTAGTGGTACAATACAAGCACAGAATACAACTCAGCCATTGTGTATGTTCCAGTCGCAAACAGACGCGATCATCGGCTGGGTGGACCCTCGGTCGAGCCGCCCGTTCCTGATGGACACGTGGGTGAGTGGCTACTCCGCGCCCAGGAACGACCCGCGCCAGGACCTCTCCAAGGAGGCCGGGAGTCTGCTCGACGGGTTCACCACTCTCAGCTTTGTGAGGAAGAGGGACACCGGCGATCAGAAGGTAGGAGATATTTTTACTGCAGTAGGCTGGACTAGGTGATTATGTTGCGATGCTCTCATCGTCTTAAGCTCGCATTTTATTTTTAAATGCAACCTTCACATTTTTTTCTTTGAAATAGAGGAGGGCAAGTGACAATCGTTATTACTAAAGAAAACACATGCTAGAAAATATTATTGTAAGGCATAGCTGATATCTATGGACTGATCTGTTTACCATAAGCAGTCAACACGTCTGTTTGTTGTTCAATAAGATTTACCAGCTTGTTTGAGACTAAACTGTGAAGGATCAAATTAATTTAAACTTCATACACAGTTAATATATTTAGATGGACCTAATGCCTAAGGAATTTAATAGTCACCTTTGGTTGATACAGAGATGAGACATAAATTCAAATTCAATCATTTATTTGCTGAATACAGGTTACATTAATTTCACAGGTGTTATGTAAAGATGGAAAGTCTCGCCATATTCTACCTTTACCGGGCGTGCATTTTTTTAGCCGTAAATTATATTAAATTAAATATAACCCTCATAACTTTGCATTGATCGATTCAATAATAATATGAGCCCTGTATTATATACTGTCCCAGTGCTGCACGGGCCTCCTCTACTACTGAGAGGGATTAGGCCTTAGTCCACCACGCTGGCCTAGTGCGGATTGGTAGTCTTCACACACCCTCGAAATTCCTGTAGACAACAAGATCCAAATTCTTCCCTAAAACCTTAACAATAGTAGCTATTACCGTATGTGCTTGTTCCAGGACCTCGCGTTTACGGACACGCGCTGCCTGTACATGATGTGGGTGGTGCAGGGCGGCGGGTTCGACCCCGTCAACAAGCGCACCAGCAAGCACCTGCAGGTGCCCGTCGTCAGCGACGACCGCGTCTGCATCAGGCCCTGCGGACCTGGTGAGGGTTTCCACTTGCTTACACAACTACAAACATCCATTCCCTAATGCTCATTATTTTAGGTCAATGCCAGTATGATTTTTCAGGTTTTGTGCTTACGTGTGGTGGTGATTATTATAATCTCACTCACTAGTTCGGGGCTCGATATTTGCATAAAATAAAAATCTTCGTTTATCTTACTTAAATGTGAGATTAGTGCAATGTTTAAACTGAGACACCATACACTAGGTGTTAAAACCCGCCATAGTGGCCAACGTGAGTGTGTCGCGTTCCGAGATCAACCTGTTTATATCCGGCTCCAATAGGCCGACATTATTGTGTCGACTGCGGAGGGGTAATCATCTCTCGTCATTTGACATTCTATTGGACTACTTACCATCAGGTGCATTGGGGTCAAGTTCATTCAAACTTTCAACAACATAAAGGTTTTCGGAATCTTTTCTGATACTCCTTCCCCTCTCCAGAGCCCGTAGAAGAAGAGGTAACAACAGAAGCGATCCTACCGGGTCAGTCGTTCTACACGATGCTGGTGCGAGTGACGGGGCTGGCTGACAGCTTCCATCCACCAGCTCCTGGCAGCAAGGAGTACGACGAGCTCAGCGCACAGGTCGCGGACAACGTGGGGTCCACCCTCGGCAGGACCAAGGGGTACCAGGGAGTCGTCGTCAACGGGTTCATGCAGTGAGTATTAATAAAACGATGCTTTCGTATCATCATCATCATCATTTCAGCCCTTGAATCGTCGATTGGACATAGGCCTCCATTGAGCGCCATAAAGACCGATTCTGGGTCGCCCTCATCCATCGGACTCCGGCGACCCTCACCAGGTCGTCGGTCCATCTCGTTCAGTAACGAATCACTATTTTAAAAAACGTTAAACCTTACGGTGAGGGTCCGAGCAAGCCGGCATAATTGTGTCGATGGGCGAGGGTTGATCTCTCGTCGATCGATACTCTATCTAGACTCCGATTATCATCAGGTGCAGTGGAGTCACTTTGCCATGAGTACGTACTACTTAGCAGTACTTAGTGCTAGCACTTTATGCCAGTTTTAATTTAAGTCAGAGGTATAGTTAGGAAAAAAAAACCTCACCATGTTGGCGAAAATATGGAACTTATTTCTTGTACTGTCAACTTTTAAATGAAAAAGCAAAAGCTGCGCCTTCAAAGCAGGTTTTTCATATTTCTGGTCAGGCTATAGGTCTATTAGATAAATGGGTTCTAAAACTTTAAAAATCAGTCCTCAAGTTTTCAATGCATTTTATGAACCTATATTAAAATTTAAAAATGATAAACTCCATAGGAATGAAACTAAGGCAATCATAGCGGAACTGAGCCTGAAGGTGATAGAGGTGTCAGGGGCTAATGTGGACAACTCCACGGAGGACGATGATGCGGAGCTTCTGAAGTGGAAGCGAGCTGTCCAGGACATGCTGGCGGAAGGCAAGGTGGGGAACCTGAACGTAGACCCTGAGTTCCTGGTGTTTGAGCCTCAGAACTGTGAGTATTGTGATTTGATTTTGTATAAATCGTTTTATTTGTTTGAAATAAATTTTACTACATACCTATTCTAACATTAGCAATTTGTCAACCAATTTCAGAAAAGGAAGAGGTGTTCAACTCGCTTGTTTGTATTTTTGTTAAAATATTATAATTCTTGAAATGTATGGGATAAAAAAATTAATTAACTAGATCTGGTGACGATATAAAGGATTTACGACACACTGTGACGTCATCGCCTTTACAGTGTACGCGTACAAGGGAGATAGACAGATATTGTTATGCCTATCCTCGCTATTGTGTATTGATATTCGATATTTTTTCTTAATGATATTTGATTTATGCTATGCTTCTTATAGCAGCAAGGTTCTAGCGCTATTAAACCTGTCCTAAATTCGATTTCAAATGATTTATAATCTTTTACCCAGTGTTCTCAACTCGTCCCACCGAGGAGGAAGGTGGTTCGTCCTCCGTGGTGATGTCGGCCACCAAGCTGTGGGTGGTGGTGGGGTGTGTGGCGGCGCTGCTGCTGGTGGCGCTGCTGCAGGCCGCCTGCACGCTGTACAGGACCCGCGCCACCACCAACAACAAGGTAAGAGGCTGCAGGTGATAGCTCACGTTATAGAAATATATCATACGCGAAGAAGATGTTATGAAGTATATGACTTTTATTTATTTTGAGAGTTTACAACAGAGAACACACATTAAATTATTTTTACATATAGCAGTATAACTGCAGAAGATAGCTGTGTTTCATTACTTACAGTAAACTACAGCATGCATCATAACTTACATGATATTAGTAAATTTTGAATTTAAAAATCAAAAAGGTTTGACTTTATCATCTCGAAACGAGAAAGTAACTAAAATTATGTCGAAACAGCACTCCTTGTACGTAATTATAAAAATACCTTTGTGACAATCAAAAACTAGTTTTTTGAAGCATTTATTCGATGAGTGCCGACTGCTGATCCAGTTCACTTTGAGAACCTCTGATCGAATGTAGAGTAACGAGCGGTGCACAGCCACGCAGTAGTTTTAATATAATCTGGACGATGATACTATTTATGGATGGTCATTCATACTGACGTAGATTCTTTCTAAGAGGGTGTAGTAGGCGGTAGTAAAAAAACGGCTGTCGAATTTAAGGAAAGGTACAACACGTGAGGCCCCTGTAAGCGCATGTGTATTTCTAAAGTGGCCAAAGATCATTCTAGGGCGACCGACCACTCTTGCACGCGTCCCCCAGCTACGCCATGGTCATTTACTTGTATAAAAAAACTAACTGCTATTTTTATAATAATATAATAATATATTATATAACATTTATTCTATGTATTTATATATCTATACTATAATAAATATATATTTATTATTTATTATTTGTTCTTTTAAAGTTTCAAGCTTTCTTTCATGCACCTACCATGATTATCTCAGCACCACCCTAAGGTTGACTGGTAGAGAATACCTATAGCATTAAGTCCGCCTGTATACATTTGTATACTAAGTGTAATAAATAAATAAATAGATATTTTTTTTCTTCCAGGAACAACTGATCCCCAACGCGGTATGGAAAGACTACTCCCCATCGAACACCAACTACGGCTTCGAACCGTTCGACAACGACGACAAGTTCACCAACACCACCTCCACGGCGACCGCGAGGCGTCGGCCCCCCGCCCCCCTGCGGCCCACCGAGGCCCCCCCACCACGACCCACGCACAGGCCCGTCAACGGACAACAGAAGACCATGACCATCAACAGCAAGGTCAATGGCAGCGCGAGGAACGGGAACGGCAGCGGCAGGACCACCCCCCACCACGGGAACGGCACCTTCTACCACGACACCAGGTCGCTGCAGCGGCCTCGGGGACAGTATGGGTAAGTGGTTTAAAAGAATTTTTCATAACCATGTTTAACTTATTAGTATGAAGTCCGTATATAACTTGACCAGGAAAATAAAAAACTTATTTTGTAAGCGTAGGCGGTACAAGAAGTTAGTTCCAATGTTACCACAAGAAGGATTTTTAATTTCCTGGTCAGGCTACAATTGATATTATAGTCTATGGACTATTTTATTATCTGTCTACATTTGTTTTCTTACTCCCATTAACTCATACGTTCCTAGTTTCTAAGTTGGCTAAAAATATAATTTTAAATACAAAAAATACGAATTGAAGAAATTATAAGTTTTTCTTTCGTCTGCTAATGATACTACTCTTTTTTTACTATCATTAAATTATTTCTAAAGTAAAAAAAAAATCTCTTAAAATAACATAAACATAATACGGAGTTTCTATCACGTTTTGAGTAAAAAGTTTTATAACTATTCCATTCGAATTACTAAAAAAACTCGATATATCAATCCAATTTTATATTCTTGTACCAGCGTGGAGACGCCAATTGATTTTTGTTTTTTTTTTTTTTTTGTAAAGTGTCGTCGAACCAATCGGAAGGTCGGATGCGGAAGAATCCGGGAAAAGCTGGTAAATAAAAAAAAATTACAAAAAGTTTTAAAATGCACCGCTTGGCTCATATACCGACACCTTTTATAGCACTCTTAATAAAATAATTACCCTCCAAAATTGACAATTTGTGGGAATCGTCAAACAATCAATTTCTGTTTGCGACCTTTTAGTTTTTTCCCTTTTTTTTCATGCTATAGGTTTAATTTTTACCTATCTTTAATAAGCTCAATTTTATAGCAACTTCAAAAAAAAGGTAGCAAACAAAAACTAGTTTTCCGACGACTGCCGCAAACTAACAATTTTGATATAGGTCATTATTTTAGGAGTGCGTTATATTTAAAAAAAAAATGGTTTTGGCTAGAATTACCGGCACATTTTTATCAAAAACTTTTTTAATAATGGGTTTGAATTAAACGCTTATGCTTTTTCAAATTGCTCATTAAATAGCAGTGGTATTTGAACCTGTGCTATACGGTGAAGCGGTAAAAACATATTCAAAAGATATTAAAAAATATATAAATTATCATGTTTTAGACATACCCGAAATTCGAATTAAGACGTCAGGTTGTCGACGTTAACATTTTTTAGGTTATAAAAAAAAAATCTATCGTAATACTATTAACTCATTGATCGAATGACAACAAGCCGGCATAATTGTGGCAACAGGCCAGGGGTCATTCTTGTCAATTGATACCGTAAACCCCACTCTACCTACCATCGGGTGCATTAATTCACTTTGTAGTGCTTATATTAAAAAAAAAACAATTACTTAAGTAGACCGTGACAATCGCGTTGTCTTAGGTTTCATTCCTATTGTAGGAAAATACTTGTATGAGTGTGTGATAAAACATATAAATCATTGTTTGGTATCAATTGTAACAATGTACGTATTTTCGGTGCCATTTTTTGGCCGAAGCGCGACGTGCGATACGTCGTTGGACGCGTCTCGGCTAGCACTACACGAATCAAAAATAATCCGGAGTAGTGTCAGTACAAAAATTTTCCACCGTCGGCAAAACAAGGTAAAATTCAAAAAATTTGGAAAAATTGAGGGGGGGTATTGTCAAAAACTATATAAACGTAAAGAACTAATCGAGCCAAATACAATGATGTGCCACACTATATGGTTAGTTTAGTTTGGATACAAAAAATTTTCGAAATTCGAACAAATTATTTTTAAAGTGTGCACAGCTTAGGTAGATTTCCATACATCGATCGGATGACGAAAATTGAAGTTAGCCGGATCGCGACGTGTGATACGTCTTAAGAAGCGTCTCGGCGCGTACAACAAGAATATATAATATACTTGTGTACTTTTGATACCAAAAGTTATTTGTTTTTATAACTCATAAAGCTATAGACGTGCCTATCATATCATGTGACGGAATAAACTACAGTTATTTATAGCATCGATACTTAGCTCTTATTCCTCTGTTCACAATGTTCATAATACGGTACATATTTGGTATAGCTTATGCATACATTTATCACAAACCTAATTACGCTAAACAAATCAAGGTTAATAGCCTCACTATGTTTGTAAACGAACCAGGGCGTAGTCACTTGTCATACAAACTTGCTTAAACATTACGTACTAGATTTAGCGAAGTGAACATTCACTGTGCTCAACTGAATTGAACTGCAATCCATTCAAACTGAGTTTAATATGGTCAATGTTGATAGCTTGTGGTTGTGTACGGAGCGCTCATGATATAAGAACTCGAGTCTAAGTGTAAACCTGGATGTGAATAAAAAATATTAGTCAAATAAGTAAAATTATTTGTTGTTCAAGTGAATAAATAGGTTATAACAGTGACGTTGTTGCCATTTTAGTTCAGATTTTGAACAAATAGTTTATATAGACGTTCGTGTCTATAGAATATATGTTAATGCGCTAGAATAAATTGTACAAATTTAACATAGCCGAACAATAATACAATAAATTAACAATAAATTGCTTTGACAATCAACTTTAACTATATGGTAATACAAGTAGTTTTAGGTAAGTACATGATTTTATAGAATCTGCGTTAATGAATTACATTTTATGTCAATTTTGTATGAGATGTTTTTATTGCAATAGAACAGATTGAAAATTTGGCCATGTTGCCCATAAGACCGTGTGGCCTAATGGATAAGGCGTCGGACTTCGGATCCGAAGATTGCAGGTTCGAGTCCTGTCACGGTCGTCCGATATGATACTTTTGGTTTTTGTTTTTTGATAATTTTCTCTTTTGAATTTTTATAATATGGAGTTTAGTTATATTTTATTTTTAACTAATGATAAAGCAGATTACTTTAGCTTAATATTTGTATTTTTTTTCTATTATTTGAGACGATAATATTTTGGTCTAGGTGTTATTCAATAATAACTTGTTATTTTTATTATTAGAGATTTCATTTTGTGAAAATATTGTCCATTACGGAAGCGGTCAGCGCTCCAGAACTTTTTTTAACTTGAAATCTTTGCAATCTTTAAAAATTAATATAAGTTCACATTATTTATATGGTTACCAATTTTGGAGTCGGTGATTAATTGAAGTTTGTGTAAGATGCTATGACGACAGGGGAACACTTTTTATTTCCCAGATCAGAGTAAATACTTACCTAGTACCTACAGACCAATTAAAACCATAAACCAGAGTTTATACTTGAGGGGTGAGTCTATTGCCATATCGGGCACGATTTTCGGAATCAGTGTTGATATTGAGAAGAAAAGCCGATTAATTGAACCCGCGACCTCAGAGCGAAAGTCGCGTCGCGCGCACAACACAACTACGCTACCGAGGTAGTCGTAGTTGTTAACATTTCTGATAAAAAGTTGGTGAATACTTTTTATTTGTTCAAAAAGGAATCAATCCTTAGCTTAGCTTAGTTTATTTTACAAATTACTAAGTATATACTTATAAAATATATATACAAAAAAATAATAAACGCCAAAAAAAATTGCAAACGTCTCCAAACAAGGGCGTCGCTAAGGGGGGGGGGGGCAAGGAGGGTCAGCTGTCGTCGTCGTCCCCTACAGGTTCTAAAACTCGAATGAATTCACGAATTCTATTCCTAATATTCCCTACTCTCAATTACGCTCTGCTCTATGTCATTGTTAAATCGGGAGAGGGGAAGTGGCAGAGGAACATGTGCTCTCAATTCTACCTACAATTCATGTTTTTCTCATTCTCCATACTAACTTGACTTCCCCCTGGGCCATCGGCTGGCGACGCTCTTGTCTCCCAACGTGTACCTTTGTGCCAGCTACTTGTAAGATCTACTTTATCGTTTATAATGTATGAATATGATTTTTTAAGTATCAAAATGTCTTCCCCTCATGCTTTAAACCTAGTACAGGCAAAAATACCTACGTGTCAAAATACCCGAAGGAAATTATCTGTAAATGTTTGAACGATTCGATGTCGGATGTTTGTCAGAAGGTGACGCAGATTAAATGGATGTGGATGAAATTTGCATACGGGTTGATTGTGCTTTGGATTAACACATAGGCTACCTTTTTGTCAAGGTAACTCTCTCATGGGAAATAATGAGCATCTTTAATCAGATTTGTTTAATAGATGGCGTTGTAAACAGCTACAGCGTTCTAATGATTTTTGTAACGGGAAAGGCTCTTCACGAGGATGAAACTTACAGCAACACCTAGTTTTATAAGTACATATTTGGTACCAGTATCACTGAGTACCCTCTTTACACAGGTCCCTCGACTGACGGTGCCAATAGGCCGGCATAATTATTTGATTGCCGAGGGATAACCATCTCGAGCACTCTTCTTAAACTGACTGTGCCAACAGGCCGGCACAATTGTGTCGACGGCTGAGGGGTAACCGCTCGTCAGTCGACATTCTATTGGAACCCACTCCACTTACCGGGTGCAGTGGGTCACTATGTTTGCATACAGTATAACAGCGCGGTGTCGCTCGCGTGCAGGTACAGTGGCGGCGGCGGCGCGGGCGGGGAGGAGGGTCGGTGGGCGCGCTCGCTGCCGCGCGGCGCGCGCGTGCACACACAACCGGACTTCTACTTCATGCCCTCGCAGCGGAAACACGAAGGTACGCACACACACACACACACACACACACTCATAAATCCTCTACACTGCCTTTAGTTTGTCTACATACGCTTTATTATATATGATAAAAATTATTTGCATGAATTCTTGGTACCTTTATCAGCTCGTATGTCCTACTTGTTCTCATACATTGATATTTTCAAAACGGTAAAGTAATGCTGTATACATATTTGTTTACAATATAATAGACTGGACTAGGGCAACTACCATTGTTCTCAAAAGAAACCTGGTTGAAATAATAATTAGCTATTATGATTCTTAATCGAGGATTCTCATTTTTACCATGTATACAATCACAGCAAGACTTTTGCAAATTTTGAATGTTTTAAGACTTGCGGCGAGTCCTATGTGTATAAAACTATTTAAATATTATCGCTAGTGTAAACCCTACTGGAAGTTTAACGCAATTTATTGCTGCAAGATCTTGCTAGTCTAAACTGTGCTTTGTAACAAAATATCAGGAAAGCTGATAAAACCTTCAAAGTATTAATGAAAAATTAAGATCACTTATCAAGTCATCCAATACAATAATATTGTACTTTCTAAATCCTAGCCAGTCTCTCCGACTCTGTCCCTGGATTTTCCCTGCTGGCTCGTTTATAACAAAAATAATATTTGACTTCCTTACCAGCCTTTCTGGATTCCTGGATGTCCCCTGCAATTACTAACAGTGTGCTGTTCTTCCAGATTTCTGAGAGCGAGTGCGGCCGCAGTAACAAGTTACCATACACATTTACGCGTAGTTTTAGCTCCGTAATTACACGCGCCCTTTACTTATACACAACTTGTTATTAAAGTGGATATAAAACTAATGGGAAATAGATTCCCGAGCCAGACAAACATATTTTTTAGAATACATGTAATTGAAATAGTGTGTGAACTTCTTTTGTAAATTCTAAGGTTCAAACGGTTTTTGTTGCAAAATGAACTCAAAATTCCATAAATATGAAAACGAATTGCTAAATGAATTTGCAGTTGATTAGTTGTTCTAAATTGTTTGCGTCTTATGACTTAAAAATTGAGATATAAGTTATAAGTAAGGGCCATTATGTACACAAACCTGATCTAGTCTCTATTTACAGTTTTAAACGTAAGTTATTTCATCTCTTGTAAATGTAACGAATAACTCCATAACAATATTATATTAATATTAAGACAATATGTATATTATGATTTAGGAAATATTAATATAAAACGCAACTTCGAACCATCTATAGGGAGGTATAATTAGGAAATAAAATAATTTAAAAGAACAAGACCATTCATAGAGAATATAAATTTTTTAACTATTCAAATTTGTATAATTTCATTTTCAACCTTGAACGTTATTAAAATCATTTTATTCCCCAAATAGTAGTAATAAAAATCAAGTCTCATTATGCCTATTAATACCAACAGGAAATATATTTGTTTTTTTTTACTAGTGTCCAACACTGGTTCAAAGAATGCATACTCTAAAAAAACGCTAGTGTAGCGTTAGCCTAATGCACAAATGTATGAAATGGTCATAACAAAATAATTAGTTTTATAGTACCGAAACTGACAAAGTTCTTATCAATCTTACCAACGTATCAAGATTTATGATTATAGATAATAAACATTCTGAGATATTGAAGTGTCCACCAGCTCCCCTAGTGGTTGAATTTAGAAACAATTTGAATATAAACATAACTATTTACTTTTCTATTTTGAAATATTTATTGACATAAATAAAGTATTTTTTGATACATTATCAAGAAATATATTTGTACAAGATTTTTTTCTCAGAATATATTATATTCATACATTTTTTTTTTATATTTAAAAAATCTGGTTCTGAGTTTAATCACTAGAGACGCTACTTTCTATATATTCATTTGTTATATAGATTTTATTATCTAATGTAAATAATGTTTGTATAAACGCTGTATATTGCACAAATTATATAAGAATAATATAATTAAGAAATAATTGTTTATTTTAATATAATAAATCTTCAACGAATATGACACAACGCCATCTGTGATGTAATGGCGAAATTTCATTGACAGGTACGTTATTAGATTTTTAGATATTCTATAAAAAACAAAACGAAATTATTAATAATTAGAATATTTTGTGTATTAAATTTGAAATATACATACTAATACTTGGGCTCAAAAAGATATTTGTCACCTCATGAGATATAAAAACATAGGCATTTGTACTATAATATATAAGATTGGGGTTAGTGGCATTGCGTGGGTGGCTGGGGCCAGTGGTGGACCCAAAATTTATAGAAGAAAGCCACTGCGCTAAAAAAAAGTAATTTCAAGAAATAAAAGTCACGCGCGTCCTCCAACTTCTACATATTTTGTCGCCCCCACATTAGGCTACTGTTCATGGACTACTAAATGATTGTATGTATGGCAAAACTATCTTAAAATGATGCCAGTTCACTATCTTAACCCGTCATGACTTGTCAAACAGCTACGCGTGTGACGGAAAAATAACCTTATTATGTAGTATATAAGGTTATAATCCCGTGACACACGCAAATGTCATGTAGCTGTCTTGGCTCGCCGGCGAGCCACGAGAGACCAAGAATTAAAGGACCCCTAACGGAATATTAGACAACGAACTGTATTTTTTCGTGTTAGTCCTCAAGGGTCTCCTAAATAATGTGACGATTTGTAACAGACAATGAGTAATGACATTGCCGATGTTAATAGATAGAATTAATTGTTATTTAACCGCAATAGAATGTACAATATGTACCGGACCTAAGATTTATAATAAATAATTAACACGAGATCTGGTTTTATTTAATGAGACGAGCAAGTCGCTCGAGTGTGAAAAAGAACTGTAGGGCACTTCACTATGGTCTTCATTCTGATATACTTTACCCCAAGATGAATTCATTGACATTAAGTGTTTAAACTTTTTTTATTGTTAAATCGACCAATGGTTACAAATCGATTGCTTTTCTAGTTTACCTAAATAAAAACTTTAACTCATGGAAGAGATGTATTTTGCTTAAATGACGCTTCAGCGCCGCCATATATTTCAAGATGTTAACATTTATACAGAACTCGCTGACCCGACAGACGTTGTCCCGTCTTAACTATGTTTTTCAGCGCGCATTCTGTCAATCGATGACAGTTATTTCAAACAATTGACAGTTATATAAAAATAATATTTTCGTTAAGTTTTCTTAAATTTTCCGCGCAATTTTTCATAAGATCGTTTTCTTAACAATAACAAACATAACAAAAAACAAATAATGAAATCGGTCCAGCCGTTCACGCGTGATGGCGAGACCAAGGGAAATAGGGATTCATTTTTATATATTACTAGCGGCCCGCTCTGGCTTCGCACGGGTATAACATAACAAAATAACAGTATTTCTCCACTATTTAATGGATGTTATTATTATACATATAAACCTTCCTCTTGAATCACTCTATCTATTAAAAAACCGCATCAAAATCCGTTGCGTAGTTTTAATGATTTAAGCATACAAAGGGACGGAGAAAGCGACTTTGTTTTATACTATGTAGTGATATAGATTATTGACCTATTTTTGGATTTTGATATTATGGATTAATGGTTCCTAGATATAGTATCTAATGTTACTACCGGTAGAATGAAACGCTATTTATATAGTTTTTTAGGGATAAACGGCTTCAAACTAGATATATCTTATAAAAGTTTCAACTGATTTCCTCTAAGATAAGTAGGTTTTTAGTTTTAATTTTTTTCAAAGAAAACTTAAATAACTAAACAGTGATTGATTTAATTATATTTTAAATATAGTATAAAGTGCACCTAATCATTAATTACGATTTATATTAATTGCATTTGCAATTGCATTGCAATTTTTTTAATCAATCATTGATTTGATTGAAATTTTAATTGATATATGCCCCACTCTGTTTGTCTGCCTGGTTTACGTATGTTAAATGTATTGGAAAAGTACAAATGAAACAATTTCAGAACCTCAAGTGATTTAATAAAAGAGAAGGCATAATTTCTTTAATAAACGTGTAAAACTTCATTAATAACAATTGTTATAAAATAATGAAATGTTTATTAAATATAATTAAAGATTTGCCCTCACACCCTTTACTTGTTTCGACTTGACGCGCCACAGATCCTGTGAAAGAAAGATAACTTTTAGTCAGGCGAAATATACCTCTACATATACCTACCTGTTGACGATGAGCCAGTACTCAACCAGTTAAGGCGAACCTCAAGGTCCATTTTCATACATTTTGTTTCACCTTTAATCTGGATAACTAAACAAGTATTGGCAAGTAAAGAATTTAAATTCACGTCTAGTTAGTGATTAGTTCTCGCAGTTGAAAGAAAAACGTAAAAATAATTAATAATCATGGATATTTCGGCCTTTAAAATTTCGTCATATTAAATTTAAGGAGTAAAAATAGGCGTTATAAGAAAATTATTTACTCACATACGACGAAAATAAAATCT